>NW_007726753.1:304424-309155 GCF_000696425.1 Galeopterus variegatus
TCTACCTATTTCCTTCATCACTATCAATTCTTCTTTATTCTTCCTGTTTCCTTTCTTCTTTTGTTTGCTCCTTTTCCAGTGTCTCTTCACCAGAGCTAACCATTAGAAACACCCTGTGAGCATTACAAAAATCACAGGAAATAAATCAGAAGTTCTGGGATAGGGCTCAGTAATCATTTAAAAAAAAAATGTCCCAGCTTATTCTAATATACAGTCAGGTTTAAGAACCATTCAATAAGTCCATTATATCACTCTTAGGGGATGCTTTTTTATACTAAAAAATGTCACCAAGGTATTTCTGTAAACGAACACAGTCTCCCCAGCAGAGGAACACCCCTTCCTTCTGACTTTCTGGCTTTAATTTAAAAAAATTTTCCCCTATATTGGGTTAATTTATTGTTTTATTTCTATTTCCTTTTCTGGATTCAAAGCTTCATGAGAACAGGATTATGGTATTTGTCTGGTTCATTATTATTTTCCAGAAAAAAAATTAAAAAGAAAAACCAAAAAAAGCCATGGTGCTTGAGCATGTTAATCACTCAATAAACATTTTTTGAATATCAGTGAAGTTAGAGTTTCAACAAATTTGTAAAAAGAAAGAATATTTTATCTATTTAAAAATTGATGTGAAAAGTTTTAAAAATATAATGTATTTTTATGTTAATACTTAAAATTTTTATTAGCAAAAATATTTCCACAGTTATTTAAGAGTATAAATTTACATTCTGAGTAACTTTGATTTCTCATAAAATTATCATATCAGATCATTAAGTTTAATTGCAGACAAAGAATCTGAGAGAAAATAAACTGTCATTTATCTTCAAACACCAACTTGCAGAGTGGTTGGAATAAGAAAAAGAATCTCAGACAGTGGGGGATATTATCAAATATATTTTCTCAGCAGGAAACAGGCAAACAGATTTGGGGACTTCAGCAGGAAGCCTCCACCAAAGATTTGCTACCAGATGAAGACTGGGAAAAAGGACATTGGACTAATCCTTGTCTGATGTTTATGTGGGTGTCCTTAAAAGGGAGGAAGGGAATGGGTATTTTCCACAGCTGAGTTCCAGATGTATCCACAGGAACACATTTAACTCTCACTGATGTCAACTCTCTCCTGATTCTTTTCACTATTTACTACAGCCCGGGCATTGTCAACCCATGTCATGTCCGGCAGTGGCTCTCACAGATCTTGCCAGATGGTGGTAGTCTAATCTCTGCCTCATAGCTCAATAATAATGATAAAATAATAATAATAACTGACATGTAATGAGTGCCTACTGTCAGCAGGTCTTAGTATATTTTATCTACTGTAATCATCATGGTAAATCTAGCAATAGTTATTACTATCTACATTTTGCAGGTGAAGGAACAAATCAAGGGCCAGAAAGTATAAAGAGATTGTGCTCATAGAATAAGTAAACAGCACAATAGAGACTAGATACTCAAACTGAGGGTTTTCTTGCAGCAGTATTTTCTACAAAACCTTAGAAAGAGATTCTTAAAGGATGAAGGTCAAGATTAAATGGGAGCATGTTAATTTCTATTCTTCTTTCCAACCCTTGGGTCTATATAATGTCCAGGCAACAGTTCATTCGGATCAGTCTTTGCATAACTGAACCATCCACCTACTGACTGAACAACTGTTGGTCACAAATAAAGAGGCAGTTTTAACTATGTAGGGTCAAAACGTATGGTTTGTTAACATTTCCATAGTTTCACTGATCTCAGCACTGTAGTTAATATACAATTTTAAAATAAGTTTGAACTACATTGTCTTATGCCTTCTGTATCTTATTTGGTCTAGTTTATGTTACTTCTGAGATTTGGTGCTTAAAAAAATATATTGATCTTGTCCAGCCAAAAATGTGTTTTCTAGACTACTATCTAAGAAAGGTTTCAGACTTAAGAGGCACGGAGATAGCCAGTTCAAACCTTCTTCCAGATGTTTGGATTTTAAGACAGCCAGTGCTTTTTGCCAGCTGGAATGTAGTTGGTTTTGGGAAAAGATAATTTCCACCATGAAACTTAAATAAGTCATCACTTTAGCCTTCAAGGCAAAATCCCTGATAAAGATCTAATCCCAAAACTCTAGAGAAAAAAAAAAATGCTTCTCCTTAAAGAAAGATGTAGTACACTAGAGGCCTAATTTCTCAAAGAAAGGAACTCTGAAGGTTTGATCGGTGAGACAGAAATGCCTTATGCTATGGTGGTTCTCCAGCCATTGGTAGACAATCTTCATACTGCAACATGCACAATGTAACTCTCTGCCTAGCTGCTAGTCCTTGCATACCATTGCTTTCTCAAACCTGAACTTCAGCTTGACTTACTATCAACTTAGTCCCACTCCTTAGAGAGTTTCTTCACTCAAGGTAGAAGAGATTTAACCAGTACTCTGGGACTCAGTCTCAAGCTTTGATTGTGTATACAGTTCTACCCTATTTCTGAGACATAGTCCACATTTGGACTTCATATTTGGTAACCAGGTTCCTGTTTTGTTCCTTGTACTTGGCTTTTATTTGTGGCTCCATACCTCTAAAACTGGGATCTAGCTTTGTTATTTTCAATCCAGTTGCTAGAAACTAAACTTCTGGTCCTGGCTTTTTGCCTAATGCCTGAGACATTTTTACCCAACCACAGATTACCCTGATACCTACAAGCTACCTGGATTCTGGGTTATCACTTTCCCTAGATCCCCACCTCCTCAGTCAGCCTCTATACACACTCCACAAAACCCCACCTCATGATACGTGTTTTCTGAGCAGCATTTTGTCATTAGCCCTCTGCATTTGGGGTTGTGTTTGATGGACTGGACTTCCTCCTAGTAACTGTGGTTGCTCTCTTTCCTGCACCCACCTCTCCCAGAGCCTTTCTGTTTTCCACATCCTATTGCATCACTAAACCTTGAGCAGACAGATGACACACAGCACCCCCTAAATCCTAACTGCTGAATATGCAGACAAAAATTCTATTCTGGTCAGTGTGTGGAGTTGCATAATCCCACATGCCATATAGCACTGCTGGCACATTCTCTTGCAGGAACAATTCATCTTCCTGGAAATAATCACAACCAGAAGCACTAAATTTTGCAACACCCTCGGAAACCACTTGATTCATTCTGTAAGAAATGAGGAAGATATCAAGTGTCAGTCCTGAAATCAACTTTTGTTAGAATGGGAAAATTGTATTTGTGCTATGTTGATCACAGCAATTTTCCCTTGCATATTTTGAAAAAAGTACATACGGTTATATAGCTATATATATTTAGAGTGTCTAAATTTCTCTATCCAAATTGAGAAGACCTCAAGTGTTTATTTCTCCACAGGTCTTTAAAATTAGAATAGGTTCTCACTTATTTGAGATTTAGCAAAAGGACAAAATTCTACCCACATTTTCTAGCTTCATATCAAGCCCCATATCTATAGGCTGCACTTTGTGGTATTCATTTTGCTCTTGAATGTCTATTTTACATATAATATTTACTATTAAAATTATAAGGATTATAAATAAGTAAATATATGTATATATAGACACAAGTATGGTCATATGACATTTTACAAAGGGCATTTACATATACTATTTTATTAAAAGCCTTGATATATACTGAAATTGAAAATTATCTTCATTTTTGTAGATATAGAAGCAGAAATCTCAAGCAACTTGACTGAGACTTCTAGCATAACAGAGAACTGAATTTAGGTCCTTTGGTTCCAAATCTGCTGTTTCACCAGATCCAACTAACCAAGCTCAATGCCTTATTTATCACCTTTTCTCTGTGTTATTCACAAGTAAGGAGTTACACTAGAAATGTGTGCTATAAAAGAATGACATAAACCAAAATGTCAACAGAGCATCTGTATTAGTTGTTTTCTGCTTTGGAGTCTGGGAAGTCCAAGGTCCAGGGAGTGCATCTGGTGAGGGACTTCTTTTTGGTGGAGACTCTCTGCAGAGTCCCAAAACAGCACAGGGCCTCACATGACAAAATGGCAAGAGCATACTAACATGCTCTCTTATTCTCCTCATAAAGCTATCAGTCTGCATCCATAATAACTTATTAGTCAATTAATGAATTAAACCATTCATGAGGGTTATGCCTTTATGATTCAATTACCTCCTAAAGGCCCTACCTTTCAAATACCATAGTCAGATTACCATCTTAATACACTTACAATGAGGATTGAGTGTTTCAATGTGAGCTCTGGAGGGGACAAAATTTCAAACATTCAGCATCTCATCTTCTAAATTGTAGTATTTTATATTTCACCTATCCTTGGAAGAAAATTGACTTTCCAGATAACTTAGGAAGAAAAATTCTATTATTTTCCCTTATCTAGATTGGGAGAGGAAAGCAACAGAATTATCAAACATCTGTCCCTGAAAATGCAGCAGAGAAATTATATTTCATCACTCATTTAGTCATTCAAGCAACACAGTTTGATTGGGTACCTCTCAAGTATTTGGCACTGTGATAGAAATTGAGTACAAAGATAAGAAAAAGACAGTATTTACTCTGAAGTTGCTCACAGTCTAGTGACAAAAGGTGTAAATGTTTTTAATAGATATTCTCACAGAAGGTTATACGGACTTAGAGAGGGAGAATCCCACTCTTTTACTGGAAGCCTAAAAAGTTCGTGGAATTAAAAGGCACATAAAGAAGGTATAGGAGAAAAATATACATTTGTTAAGTGATGAATTTAGGTTAAAGATAGTTCGTATATTAAGGCTTAAAAA
>NW_007726753.1:309722-311523 GCF_000696425.1 Galeopterus variegatus
AAAAATAAAATTATAAAGCATATTCTGGAACTTTTTTGTTGTGGAGAATGAAGATTATATGTGAGTCTAGAAGTTAGCTTAGGGCCATGATAAAAAGAATCACAGATGTCACCTTGAGATTTTTCTACTAATTCCAGTGGGGAATAAGTAGACATAGGGAACCCTCCAAAGTTTGCAAATGGAAGTATTGAAGGAGACACAAATGTTTTGGTCAAATCCCTGATTCCCAAAAGTGGAATCCAAGATAAGGATTTTGGTTCAAGTAATTTATTTGGGATGCAATCTCAGAAATCAAGGTGAGGGAATAAAGAAGAAAGAGGGGGAAAAGAGGAAAGCTGTCAGTGGATGCCAAAATGAGTGTTACCACTGTGACATCTAGGGTTCAATTCTGCTTGGGACTCTCTGGGAGATGCAAAATAGACCATGGTGTTGCCCCACCAAGTGTTCACACACTCAGTACATCATCCCTTGATGGTAAACCCCTGGACATTAACTTCCCAGAACTTCTGGATTAGTTTATGCTGAGAGCACTCTCATCAGATGAAGCCTTCAGGTGGGGAGATAAAGCAAATGTTAGGTTGTACAGGAACCATGTAGAGGCGACCTCGTAGGTGGGCCAATTTGATGGGACTAGAATGAGGATCATATTTTTTTTTTTCCTACAGAGTGTGAAACCGAATATTCTAGCTGGGAAGCACCAGTGAATATCCCCTTGAGGGGGCTGTAAATTTTAAGTCATTAGGGTTTTTCTCCTTGTCATCTCCTTCAGTGAGTCTGCCNGGGCTGTAAATTTTAAGTCATTAGGGTTTTTCTCCTTGTCATCTCCTTCAGTGAGTCTGCCTCCATGGTAAATCTGAAACATGGACAAATTTCATTTTCCAGGATGGAGTCCTACTGCCTGATGAGAGGGTCAGCTTTTAAAAGCAGGGGCATCGTACACTCAACAAGCTTCTTTTGATTGACTATGAGGCTTGGGAGAGCAAACTGTGGGGTTGTCATTTGTTCTCCCTGAGACATGCAGTATCAAGAAACAAGACCTGCCTTCCAAGGCTTCCATCTCTTTTGTTGCTCCAGATTGCAAATGACATCTTTGTGTGGGATGCATTAAGATCCTTTGTGTCTTGGCATCAGCCAGAGGCCTGCTCAGTGTACACTCAGGCAGCTCTCATCATGAGCAATAATAGGCAACGTGTTTCCTTAGGATTTGTTATCTTTTCTCACTCGGCCCCAGCTAATGTGTCTGCTGGGCATTTTCTGGGTTCTGCTTTGGTGTAATAATGTGGAAGGCAAGATAGCAGGACAGCATTTCTTATGGGATCACAGCTGCAAGCCTGACATCTGCTGAGTATTCTGTAACTTTCTTTGAACATAATTAAATACAATCAGCACCTTTCCCCTCAGCCTCCAACCATATACCCCATTAGAAAAGGGGAAGATTCTGACATCAAGTCTATATGGAAAAATGCTGAACAATGAGACTAATTCAACCTCGATTCATCCATCCATTTCCGCTGAAGAAACATTTGAATCATTATTTTTCTAAAAGCTTCTCTACTTTTCTTTCTTCTTTCCTTCTTCCCTCTCTCCTTCCCTTCTTTTCTTTGTCTTTCTTTCTCTCTCTTTTTCTTTCTTTCTTTTTGTTGGTTAGGGAAAGGAGGCTTATATGTTTCAGAAAGTCTTAGTGTTTCATCCTTTCTTCCTCTCTCTCTCTCTCTCCCCCATTCCCTCCCTCCCTCCCTTCCTTCCTTTCTTTTTTTTCTTTTTGCATTCCTCAAATAAATATTTATTTAGTACACTTCAA
>NW_007726753.1:312085-333015 GCF_000696425.1 Galeopterus variegatus
TGAATCATTATTTTTCTAAAAGCTTCTCTACTTTTCTTTCTTCTTTCCTTCTTCCCTCTCTCCTTCCCTTCTTTTCTTTGTCTTTCTTTCTCTCTCTTTTTCTTTCTTTCTTTTTTTTGGTTAGGGAAAGGAGGCTTATATGTTTCAGAAAGTCTAAGTGTTTCATCCTTTCTTCCTCTCTCTCTCTCTCTCCCCCATTCCCTCCCTCCCTCCCTCCCTCCCTTCCTTTCTTTTTTTTCTTTTTGCATTCCTCAAATAAATATTTATTTAGTACACTTCAATATCCCTGCAATAAAACAAACAGGACAGACTTCTGCCCATATAAATTTAAAATTATCACTTAAAATAAGCTCAGAAACACAGCAGCATGATTAGTGGGGAAAGCATTGGCATTGGAGTAGGATGCACCTGGCTATAAATGCTTCTCAATTATTTCCTAATTATTTCACTTCTCTGGGATTCCTTTGGTCATCTACAAAATGGTGAATGTAGTTTTTTAACCTCACAAAGTTGTTGTGATATATAAATTAGTTAATAAACCCTAGCATGTAACTCAGCACATTGCAGCTTTGCTTTTTTCTACTTGTCTCAGATAGTCCTTTGAAAGAGGTTAAACACTCATTATGATCTGAATAAATAAATTTTGAAAGAATATATGACTTTCTGTGGCCAAAATAATTTAGTCCCATGCTCACAGAGACATAACTTTTCAGAGCTGGAAGGGACTCTCATTCTACATAGACTAGGAAATAAGCAACCTTAAGAAATATTCAAGTCATACAACAGCTTGAGGGTGGAGAGTTGCCTGAAACTCGAGTCTCAAGACTTCTAGCGCCCCTTCCATTCCATTGCTCTAGAGAGACAATTTGAGAAGACAGGCAGCCAGTCCAAAGTAGAAATGGAAACTATGCTACCGTGTTCCAATCTCTCACACCAGGGTGTATTCTGCTACTAGATTCATTTCTTTCCTTAAAATGGTTATTACACAATCATTACATTTTTGTGGCAGGGAACATTGATTGCTCACACAGTAGTCCCCCCTTTCTATTCTTCTTTTCTACAAAAAGCCTTCATTTCACATAGAAACTTAAAATAATAGCTGATTCCTTTCCTAGCCTCACCATTCTGAACCTAGGATATGAGCGTGGAATTAATATCAGCTGATTATACATAAGAAAACGTGTTCTGTTACTTGCAATTTATAGACTGCTCATTAAAAAGAGAGAGAGATAAGAAAATAAGAAATATACAGCATTACAGTGTCATTACATTTGTTTCCATGCCTTTGCATGTGCGCACACCTATGTAAGCCCACACATATACACATGTTCACTCAAAGACAATATTTTGTAAACTTGCTCAGATGGTATTACTAATTAAGATTACAATTTTAAATTGTTCAACTCCATTATTTTGGCTGTGCAGCAGTCCATAGATGACTAAATGGACATTTATTGAAGCAACTTCCTATTGTTGATCCTTTTGCTTATTTTCAACATTTTTTCACTAGTAAATAGCATTTTCATGATCATCTATGAAACTGCAGTGGTTTTTATTTCCCACGGCATATTAACTATCTCAAATCGTTATAATTAGAAAGGCATCACCATACCAAAATGCTTAGGAAGAGCAAGTCACTTTTTTATGGTTTTAAACCATATAAAGTGCTCTGATATCCAATGTCTCTTTTGATCTTCACAACTATCTGTTGAGGATGACTATATAGATTTTATTCACTCTATTTTTCATTTCTTTTCTTTTTATTGATTATACATATTTATGGGGTACAGAGTTGACTATCAGCTTTTTTATAATATATAGTCAAATCAATATTAGTAGCATGTTCATTATTACAAATTGTAATTATTCTTTGTGTCCCTTACCCAGTTATTCTGTAATCCCCACCCCCCCTCCACCCTTCCCACCTGTACTCACCTTAGTTCTCTTCTGTCCTTCTGAAAGTTCAACATACTATTGTGGTTTGTCTTTCTTTCTTTCCCAGCTCCCACTTATGAATGAGGACATGTGGTATTTTTCTTTCTGTGCTGGCTTATTTCACTTGACATAATTTTCTCCAAGCTCATCCATGCTGTTGCAAATAATAGTATTTCATTCTTTTCTATGGCTGAGTAGTATTCCATTGTGTATACATACCACAGTTTTCTTATCCAGTCATCCATCACTGAACATTTAGGTTAGTTCCATTTCTTGGCTGTTGTAAATAGACCTGCAGCAAACATGAGAGTGCAGGTATCCCTTCGACATGATGATTTCCAATCCTTTGGATATATTCACAGTAGTGGGATTGCTGGATTGATCGTATGGTAGATCTATCTGTGGTTGTTTGAGAAACCTCCATACTACTTTCCATAGTGGCAGCACTAATTCGCAGTCACACCAGCAGTGTAGAAGGGTTCCCCATTCTCTGTAATCTTGCCAGGATTTGTTATTCTCAGTCTTTTTTATTATAGCCAGTCTAACTGGGGTGAGATGATACATCAGTATGGTTTTAATTGCATTTCCCTGATGGTTAGTGATGTTGAGCATTTTCTTTTTTTAAAGATGACTGTAAGGGGATCTTAACCCTTGACTTGGTGTTGTCAGCACCATGCTCTCCCAAGTAAGCAAACTGGCCATCCCTATATAGGGATGTGAACCCGTGGCCTTGATGTTATCAGCACCACACTCTCCCGAGTGAGTCATGGGCCGGCCCTATGTTGAGCATTTTGTAAAGTAACTGTTGGCCATCCATATGTCTTCCTAAGCAAACTGGCCATCCCTATATAGGGATGTGAACCCGTGGCCTTGATGTTATCAGCACCACACTCTCCCGAGTGAGCCATGGGCCGGCCCTATGTTGAGCATTTTGTAAAGTAACTGTTGGCCATCCATATGTCTTCCTTAGAAAAATGTCTATTCACCTCCTCTACTCATTTTTTAATTGGATTATTTGTTTTTTTTACTGTGAAGTTGTTTGAGTTCCTTGTATATTCTATATATTTGTCCCTTTTCAGATGCATAGTTTGCAAATACTTTCTTCCATTCTTTAGATTGTCTTTTCACTCTGTCGATTGCTTCTTTTGCTATGCAGAAGCTTTTTAGTTTGATATAATCCCTTTTATTTATTTTTTCTTTTGTTACTTGTGTTTTGGGAGTCTTATTGATAAACTCTTTGCCCAGTCCTATTTCTGGAAGTGTTTCCCCTATGTTTTCTTTTAAGACTTTTATAGTTTCAGGTCTTACCTCTAAGTCTTTAATCCCCTTTGAGTTGATTTTGTTACATGGTGAGAGGTACAGGTCTAGTTTTGTTCTTCTGCATATGGATGTCTAATTTTCCAAGCTTCATTTATTAAAGAGACAATCTTTTTCCCAATGTACGTTCTTGTAGCCTTTGTCAAAGATCAGTTGGCTATAAGTATGTGGGCTGATTTCTGTGTTCTCTATTCCATTCCATTGGTCCATGTGTCTGTTTTTATGCCATACTATGCTGTTTTGGTTACTATAACTTTGTAGTATAATTTGAAGACAGATAGTATTATGCCTCTGGCTTTATTTTATTTACTTATATTTTTGGCTCAGGATTGTTTTGGCTACTCAGGGTCTTTTGTTGTTACATACGTATGTTAGAATTTTTTTTTTTCTGTTTCTGTGAAGAGCATCATTGTTATTTTGATGGGGATTTCATTAAATCTGTAGATCACTTTGGGTTGTATGGACATTTTCACAGTGTTCATACTTCCAATATAAGAGCATGGAAGCTCTTTCCACCTTTTTCTGTCCTCTTCAATTTCTTTCAGCAGTGATTTGTAGTTCTCATTGTAGAGGTCTTTCACCTCCTTGGTTAAATTGGTTCCTAGGTATTGTAATTTTTTGGCAATGACTACTGCAAATGGCTTTGTGTTCTTGATTTTTTTTCTGCTAGTTCGTTTTTGGAGAATAAAAACACAACTGATTTTTGAGTGTTGATTTCGTATCCTGCAACATTACTGTTTATCAGTTCTAAGAGCATTTTGATAGAGTCCTTAGGTTTTTGTATATATAGGATCATGTCATCTGCAGACATGTTTGACTTCATCTTTTCCAATCTGGATGCCTTTTATTTCTTTCTGCTGCCTGGTTGCTCTGACTAGTACTTCCAATACTATGTTAAATAGGAGTAATAAGAGTGGGCGTCCTTGTCTTTTTCTTGTTCTTACAGGAAAGACTTTCTGATTTTCCCCATTCAGTATGATATTGGTGGTAGATTTGTCATATATGGCTTTTATTGTGTTGAGATACTTTCCTTCTATACCTAATCTGCTGAGAGTCTTTATCATGAAGGCATGTTGAATTTTGTCAAATGCTTTTTCTTTGTTTATTGAGGTTATCATATGGTTTTTGTCCTTGATTTTGTTGTGGTGGTGATCACATTTATTGACTTGCATATGTTGAACCAACCTCATCTACCTGTGATGAAATAACCCTCATTTTGTAAATATTTCCATTGTCTGACCATAACTAAAGAAACACTAGACTGCTTACTAGTATCAGTGGTTGTACCTTGATCCAGTTCTACAAGATATCTTGGTATGGTCACAGCCAAAAGAAGGTCACTGTGATGGCTGATGGATAGTGAGATAATAACCTTCTGAGGAACTGGCTCTCGATGTTCCCTTTTTCTTCCTTCCTACGTATTTATGTCTCTGTAGCTTTCTAATGCAGTGTGTGTATTCAGTGATAATGGTCTTGCGGCTTTTCTCAAAATTCAGAACTTCACAGCTAGAAAAAAATATCACAGTAACCCTCATTTTGTAAATATTTCCATTGTCTGACCATAATTAAAGAAACACTAGACTGCTTACTAGTATCAGTGGTTGTACCTTGATCCAGTTCTACAAGATATCTTGGTATGGTCACAGCCAAAAGAAGGTCACTGTGATGGCTGATGGATAGTGAGATAATAACCTTCTGAGGAACTGGCTCTCGATGTTCCCTTTTTCTTCCTTCCTACATATTTATGTCTCTGTAGCTTTCTAATGCAGTGTGTGTATTCAATGATAATGGTCTTGCGGCTTTTCTCAAAATTCAGAACTTCACAGCTAGAAAAAAATATCACAAGGTGAAGAGATGTCACTTAGAGAAGAAAATTTACAGAGCTGGAGAATGGTAGAATGGCCTTCAAATATGATACAAAGGAAGTCTTTCTGAGTAGGTGTTGATTGATGAAAAAGTCCACTCAATGGGCTTTACTTTTGGAAGCACTTTCTTTGGATTCTCAGGGAGTTCTGATAATATTTGGCAACAGTGTTGCTGTTGGAAATGGTATTTAGTTTTATGTCAATAGACTTCACTGCCAGTAAATTATAGTCAAAGCATTCAGGGGGTTTTGGGAACTTTACCTTCTTGGCACAAGATCTAAGGCAACAGAGAAAAGGCATTTTTGCTGACAGATAAGCCATACACCCAGAAATATTATTCAAGAACTCAGCAATTTTGGCACTAAAAATAAAGGTACTTAAATCTATTGCTGAGGGGTATTTCTATAAACTGGATCTGAAATGCCAAACCATTATGGAGGTCCAAAAGAAAGGTAAATTGTACAGGTTATTGAAGATTAAGTTGAAAAATGTAAATAAAAAATTATCTACAATAATCTTTTATATTTTGAAGGGTCTGACCTGTCCACAAAAAGAAACACATTTAGTTTCATAATAAGTAATTGTACTAGTTATCTATTGCTGCATAACAAATTACTACAAATTTAGAGGATTAAAACAATATGTATTTATTACTCCATAGTTCCATGAAACAGGAGTTTGGGAACAGCTTATCTGGGTTTTTGCAAAGCTGTAATCATGTTGTGAGCTGGGCCGCATTCTAATCTGGAGGAATGACTGGGACAGAATTCAGTTCCAAGATTATGCAGGTTGTCAGCAGAATTTGTTTCCTTGTTTTTTTTTTTTTTTTAGGGCTGATGGACCCAGATTCTTGCTGGTTATCAGCTGGAGGCTGTTCTCAGTTCCTGGAGGTTGCCCATAGCTTGTCCTTGACTTGTGTTTTCTTTTCTCTCTCTTTTTTTTTTTTTTGTTTTCAGTTTGGCCCCTTAATTTGTCAAGCCAACAAGGAGTTGGCTAACAAGGTGGAGTCTCATATATTTTAACATAATCATGGGAGTGACATTCCGTCCCCTTTGCCATTAGAAGCAAATCACAGGTCCTCCAATACTCAGAGAGGGTATTGAACAAAATTGTGAATACCAGAAGGCAGGAGTCATGGGTACCACCTTAGATTCTGTCTGCCACTAAAATAAATGAAAAATTCATGAATACATTGAGCTCTAAACTCAGGAGTCATCTTTAACCCCTACACTTTTACCCAATTTTAATATGTCACAGACCTGCTGGTCCCTCCCCAACACACCTGAGCTTTAAGATAAATTGAGAATCTTTAGAATGGAACTCCTAAATGGGTGCAATGTATCTCTTCAGCTATATTTCTAGCCTCTTCAGCTCTGCCTCTTATTTCACTGCATGCATTGTCCTGCGTACAGTATGCTATTTCCTGCTTAGCCTCTGCAGATGGTGACCACTTTTCCTTTGAATGACTTTCTTACCTTCCATGATGCCTCCTAAATGTGCAAAAGCCTAACTTGTCTTTAAGAACATTTTGGCTTTACCTCCTGTGGGAAGTCTCTATTGTCTCCTTGCAGAGTTTCTCAAATCCTTTAATGATCTTTGCATATCTCAGCAGCTTTTTACTAACCTACTGTTTGATATCGACCATTTTGTTTTTCTGTCTCCTCCACTTCGGTCTGGACTAATTTAAAGAAAGACTATGTTTTGTTCATTTTAAAGTTCTGGATACTTAGCATGGTACAGTATTGTTTGAATGAATGGATGAGTTAGCAAATTAGTTCTGGTCAGTCAATACACAATGTCAATTTTTGCCTCAAGATTTTTTATATACACATTTTTCTTTAGATATGAATTTGTTGCAATTTTAGTAACAGTATCTTTTTTCAGTTAATTGGGAGTTTGAATTTCACCTACTGTCCTAGAAAAACATTTAAAATTTCTGAACATTAGGTTTTTGAGATATAAGTTGCACATATTCCCCCCTTAATGTATCTATCATTTAATTCTATTATTGTATGTTTATCAATAAAGAGTTTTTAAATTACATTTTTATGAAGGCAAATATTTTCCTTTGAGGCTTTCTATAATGTTATCTTCTCTGGTTGACATAGAAAATTAGATTGTTCTTGTGCCAAAGTGGAAGAGGTAAATCTACTTGTTTTTTGATTAACATACCATAACTAGAATCACCACATAAGATTCAGATTAAATATACATATATGATACAGTGTCTTGCACATGTCAGGCATTCAATAAGCATTAGTTCTGTAACTCCCCAAATTATTTACACTGTACTCACACACAAACACCAATTTCTAAAAACACATACAAATTCAGAAACAAAAATTCACCCATTCACATATTCCTAATTCAAAGCCTAAACATGGCCAGCCCCTGCTCTGCCCTGCAACATAATCAAATGGCTAATCTGGTGAATGGTAATGCAGTACAGTTAAAAGAAGAGGAAGAACCAATGGATACTTCCAGTGTAACTCGCACAGAACACCACGAGACACTGATAGAGGTAGGCCTCCCACAGAAGGTGGCAGAAAGACTTGATGAAATACTTCAGACAGGATTGGTAGATTATGTCGATCTTGAAGAAAGAGCAATTGATGCTCTCAGGGAATTTAATGAAGAAGAAGGTCTGTCTGTACTACAGCAGTTGAAGGACAGTGACTTATCACATGTTCAGAGCACAAGTGCATTTTTCTGTAGAGTTATGAAGACCTGCAGGCAAAGAGAGAAACAGGAGAAAGGTGCAATAGTCCACGAAGGGATCTGATGAAGCAAAGATCAAGGCCAGCTTGAGAGGACTGGTTATACTCTGGAGGTAACCACAGGACTGGGAAAATATGGTGGTCCTCCACCACACACTGTGTACTCTGGAGAGCAACCTGGGAATTGGAACAGAGGTCTTTGTAGGTAAAATACCAAGAGATTTATATGAGGATGAGTTGGTGCTCCTTTTTGAGAAGGCTGGTCTCATTTGGGATCTACGTCTTATGATGGATCCAGTTTCTGGTTAGAACAGAGGGTATGCATTTGTCACCTTCTGTGGAAAGGAAGCTGCATGGGAGGCTGTTAAACTGCATTACAGCTATGAAATTCACCCTGGTAAACACCTTGGAGTGTGCATTCCTGTGGCAAACAACAGACTTTCTGTTGGATCCATTCCAAAGAATAAGACTAAAGAAAATGTTCTGGAGCAATTCAGTAAAGTCACATGTTTAACAGAGGGTTTGGCGAACATTATTCTCTATCATCAACCTGATGACAAAACGAATTGAAGGTTTTGCTTCCTTGACTGTGAGGATCTCGAGTCAGCCGCACAAGCCAGATGCCAGCTGATGAATGGAAAAGTAAAAGTGTGGGGAAGTGTAGTTATAGTTGAATGGGCTGACCCTGTGGAAGAGCCAGATCCAAAAGTCATGGCTGAGGTGAAAGTTTTATTTGTGAGAAACTTGGCTACTCCAGTGACAGAAGAAATACTGGAAAAATCATTTTCTGAATTTGGATAACTTGAAAGAGTGACGAAGTTGAAAGAGTATGCATTTGTTCATTTTGAAGACAGAGGAGCAGCTGTTAAGGCTATGGATGAAATGAATGGCAAAGAAATAGAGGGGGAAGAAATTGAAATATTCTTAACCGAGACACCAGACAAGAAAAGGAAAGAACACCAAGCGAGGCCTCCAGAAGCACTGTGTATGAAGATTATTACTATCACCCTCCTCCTCACATGCCACCTCCAATTAGACGTCAGGGTCGTGGTTGAAGGAGAGGTGGATATGCCTACCTTCCAGATTACTATGGCTATGAAGATTACTGTGATGATTACTATGGTTATGATCATCACGACTCTCGTGGGGGCTATGAAGATCCCTAGTACGTCTATGATGATGGCTATGCAGTAAGAGGAAGAGGAGGATGAAGGGGAGGGCGAGGTGCTCCACCACCACCAAGGGCATGGGGAGCACCACCTCCAAGAGGTAGAGCTGGCTATTCACAGAGGGGGCACCTTTGAGATCACCAAGAGGCTCTAGGGGTGCAGAGGGGGTCCTGCACGACAGCAGAGAGGCCGTGGTTCCCACTGAGCTTGGGACAATCGTGGGGGCAATGTAGGGGGCAAGAGAAAGGCAGAAGGGTAAAACCAACCTGACTCCAAGAGTTCTCAGACCAACGACCAACAGAACTGGGGTTCCAACCCATCGCTCAGCAGCCGCTTCAGCCAGGTGGTGACTATTCTGGTAACTATGGTTACAATAATGACAACCAGGAATTTTATCAGGATACTTATGGGCAACGGAGGAAATAGACAAGTGAGGGCTTGAAAATGGTATTGGCAAGATAAAATTGGCTCTAGACCTACATTCTTCAAAAAAAAAATTGGCTTAACTGTTTCATCTTTAAGTAGCAATTTGCTGCTATTTGTATTGGGCTGAAGAGATCCCTCTTGTGCAAATACTGAAGTCTTTATTTTTCCTCTTTTCATAAATGCTCTTGGACATTACTGGGCTTTCAGAGTTCCCTTATTCTGGGGGTTACAATGCTTTTATCATTTCTGGCTTTGTTTTAGCTTCAAAACAAGCTGGGCACACTGTTAAGTCATGATTTTGCAGAACCTTTGGTTTCGGACAATTTCATTTTTTTGGATTTGAGCTAGATTACACGGGAGTATGGAGTATGCTGTAAATACGGATACAAGCTAATGCTTTGTCTTAGTAGTTTTAAGAAAGTAAAGTGAACAAATTTAAGTTTTCATGTATTGAAAATAACCTATGATTCTATGTTTTGCATTCCTAGAAGTAGGTTAACTGTATTTTTAAGTTGCTATAACTTCACACCTTTTTGAAATCTGCCCTACAAAATTTGTTTGGCTTAAACATCAAAGCTGTGACAATTTGTCCTTTGATGTGGTTTTATTTCCAATTTCTTCTTCATGTAATATTTCAATAAAACTCAAAAATCTATTCAAAACAAACAAACAAAAACCCCCAAAAAAAGAAAACACAAAGACTAAACATGTTTAGGGATTTTCCCCGCAAGGATGAGGGTATAGTGAGGTCTTGAGTAATACCTAAAGTCATTTAAATAAACACTTCAGAAGGCTAAGTCTAGTTATGAGGCTACTAGTGAGGGAATATGTGGATATGTGACCTACACATAGCTGATTGGGGAAAGGGTCACGTCATAATCTCCTTCATTAGAATATAAATGCCACCATGAGAGAAATTATGCCGATTCTGTTTGCCATCGCATCTGGAGCATTTAGCATAGTTCTTTGTACAGAATAAATGTTTAATACATATTTATTCTATTAATGACTTAATGCATAGTTCAGGAGGTATAGCTAGGAAACAGTGAGGACCAGATTTGTCATTAAGCCATTAATTTTCAAGGCCCTTCACTTGTTGAGAACTTCTGGGTGTTGAAGAGTGTTTGAGGGGTGGTAAGGAAGAGCCAGATCATAATCAGGAAACACTTTCATGTAAGCATTTCTGGAAAATTGACTAAAGAAATTTTTTTTAAAAGGCCCTGAATAGCCAATCTTCAAATAATTCTTTTGATTTTTTTTTCTCATTCCAAATACATAACCACTTTTATGCCTGATTTCTAATTAGTATTTTTTATTTTTTTCTTAAAGAAAGTCTCCCAAATATATGAGCTATACACAATAATGCTTGTACATATCCTGGGGAACAGGTCACAAGCAAAGGGTAGTTTAACATATTTCTTACTCTTCACAGAGAGGAAATGTGTATTGGGCAGTATCACTAAATCGTGTGCTTATGAAAAATAGTCCTCGCTACTCCCTGCATAGAGCATGTGGTTTATACTTTCAGAGTGTGGAGAGGGGAGATATCTCTTTCACATCTCCTACAAGATGACAGATACTTTGAGAACTGCTGATGCTTCTTCATGGGTAATAGCTGAGGTTAACTCTCTTCTCAGACTAAGGCAGATACATGCAGAGGAATGAAACTAGGTATGCACCTCACACCATATACTAAAACCAACTCAAAATGGATTAAGACTACTTAATCTTAATTACTCCCTGCATAGAGCATGTGGTTTATACTTTCAGAGTGTGGAGAGGGGAGATATCTCTTTCACATCTCCTACAAGATGACAGATACTTTGAGAACTGCTGATGCTTCTTCATGGGTAATAGCTGAGGTTAACTCTCTTCTCAGACTAAGGCAGATACAAAGTAGAGGCTACTTGGATCACATCAGCATGAAGGCACTATGCTTCATGCCCCATAGGAGGCTTGCTGGTTAGACAAAATAGCAATTACTCAGAATCCAACAATCAATTTACATTATGCAGCCCAATTATTCCTGTGAACGTGTTTGTGAAATTTATGTAAATTCCATTTATCAGCTACCTATAGCTGCATGGCAAATCATTCAAAATATAAGGTTTAAAATAAAATTTGTTACCATGCCTCACACTTGGGGGGTTGGACTTAGCTGGGAGGTTCTTCTGCTGGTGGGCTCACATTTGTGGCTGAAGTCATCCAATTGCTTACCTGGGGCTGGGTGGTCCGAGGAGGTTTCACTCACGTTTGGTGATTGGTCCTGACAGTTGTCTGGCCAGTCTCTTTACATGGTCTCAGACGTTCAAGAATATGTTTAGAAGCTACACGGCCTCTTGAGACCTTACTCAGAAACCATACAAAATCAATTCCACTGTATTCTACTGGTCAAAGCATATTACAAGGCCATCAAAAAGTCAAGGGTTGGGGAAATAGACTTCTTGATGGGAGGAGATGAAAAGAACTTGAGGCCAATTTTAATCCAAATTCTTACAACTGGATTTGAAACTTAGTCCTACAGAGGTTTTATTCAGTCATTTGAACAAGTATCACAATGCAAAAAGGAGCTTAAATCTAAGGGTACTTCAAAAAATTTGTGGAAAAATAGAATTAAAAGATAATACAAATATTTCCATGAACTTCTTGAAGTGTCCTCATACATTCTTAGTGAGCCAAGGAAACTCTTTAAGAAGAGAATATTAACCTGTTCATTAATAATTGTGAACATATTTTGTTTTATTAGGTGTACCCCACACGCATATGGACACATTAAGAAATCTCCTTAAGCTTTTACACTCCACTAACTTGGAGAGGAGTGTAAACTCCTAACTTTGGTATATATACAGATGTCTCTGTGTGTTAATAGGCATAGAAATATATAAACACATGTATTATTTACATATAAGCATGCTATTATTCATAAAATACATATTTCCATAGTGAAAAATATTTCAGATTTAAATCCAACTCCTTTATTGTGATTACATGAGAGATAAAACTAATTTACATAAATATAGCCCTGAAAGCCTTTCAAAAATCTCCTGTAGCATATTTTTTTGCTTCTCTCATCTTTTGTTGATATAGTATTATGATAAGGGCTGCACAGGATTTCTATCTCTATATTTTTAAAAATCACATAAAAAATAAAAGGAAAGGCTGGAAACTTTTTTTCAAAGTGTTACTTAATGCAACTTTTCACTATGGGATAGGTTAGCAAAAGCACAAAGGGTATTTTTAAGTAAAAACATTACAGATCGGTATAGGAAGACTTTAAGATTTATGATTCTTTTTCTTTTCTTTTTTTTTTTTTTTTTTTTTTTTTTGTGGGAGGGAAGGGAGAGAATCTTTAGCATGTGGCTTGTGAACCTTCACAGTTTCAACTGATTATGGCTTACTGATTTTGTACCTGTCTTCAACTTCCTGTGTCCTTAAGTATGGCCTCAAAATATTTTGATCTGCATATACTTTCCTGCTTAAGAGGCAGGTAAGCAATCTGGCAGGTTAGAGAGAGTTTTAAAGAATAATGAGATAAGCAAATCAATGAATTTTGAGTTGGCTATATCACAAACTGTATATATCAATATATCACAGTGTTGTATAGTTTCCTCCAGTTTCTACACCTGCATTTGGCAAATGATGGCCCTTGCTCTAAATCAATCCCACCCTCAGTGTTTGTTAATAGTCTTACTGGAACACAGTCACATCCATTCATTTGTGAATTTTGAAAAGCTGCTTTTGTTTTACAATGGCAGAATTGAGTGGTTTTAACAAAAACCGTGTAGCAGGTACAGCCTTAACATCTTACTATCTGGCTCTTCACAGAAAAGTTTCCTGATACCTGCTGTAGGCACCTTAGATTTCCTCTGGCTGGGTCAATGAGAATAAAAAGTAGCAAACTAAGGCAGGAGACATCTGCAATTTATTAGGAAGAATATTTTTTATAAGAGTATTGTCAAAAGTTTTGGGTGTGCTTTTCAGTTGGCCATTGCTTAGCCATGCAACTCTGGACAAGCTATTTAACCTTGGATTCTTCAATTATCCAAGTCCCTGCTACCTTTATCTCAGACTTTAAGATGAAAGTTGATAAACATTCTTGAACAACTGTGTAAACTGTAAAGATGCAGTACATATGTGAATTACTATTAATTTTAGTAATCATCTAGTACTATTGGCCAAAATATTTTTACTTTTTCTTCCTTCCACAGCTTTGTAGAATTGTAGTTCCTTGTCTTCCTGGAGCAAGGTATGGCTGCAAGGCTTGCTTTGGCAGATGAAATGGAAATCAAAGCCATTTTGTACAGTCTTGGAACACGTTAGCTAACAACTAAGGAAATCGAAATTAACTGTTAACTGTAGTTAATGACATTTTATCAATATTGGCCTTATTAGTTGTGACAAAGTTACCATAGTAATGCAAAATATTAACAGGATAAACTGGGTATAGGATTAAGGAAGCTCTCTGGACTATTCTTGTAAGTTTTCCATAAGTAAAAAACTAATCTAAAGTGAAAAGTTTATTTAAAAGATTATCTTGACAAGAATTCATAAGGACTCATACATTTTCTGGACGATAATCAGTCTTTGCACAGTCATGTCAAGGCTTAGAACAAAATGTTTCCTTTGCCAAAGACGTATTGTCAGTTTTATTCATTCATTAGTGCATTAATTTGTTTAACAAATATTGTTGAATAGCTGCCTTATAAGAGACCACATAACAGACATTTGCCAAAAACAGGGGCTATGTTGATGAATGGCTCATAGAGTTTAATCGAATTTTTTATTGGTTATGAATATTCATGAGATACAAAGCTGATTGTTGCCCCTTGTGCCCAAGATGTGAAGGCCAGATCCATACTGGCAGCATGCCCATCCACAAATTGTGATTGTATCCTGTGTCCCCTACACAATTATCCCCAACCTCCCTCCCCAACCCCCTATCCCCCTCTCCACTTTGTATCCCTAGGTATGCTCTCTCCCTCTGCAAGTCCAGTACACCACTGCGGTCTTTCTTTCCTTACTTCTTTCTCTCTAACTTCCCACTTATGAGTGAGTACATGCAGTATTTATCCCTCTGTGCTTTGCTTATTTCACTCAACATAAGTTTCTCCAGTCTCATCCATGTTGTTGCAAGTGGGAGAATTTCATTCTTTTTTATGGCAGAGTAGTATTCCATGGTGTACATATAACACAGTTTCCCTATCCAGTCATCCATTGATGGAGATTTAGGTTGGTTCTATATCTTGGCTATTGTAAACAGAGCTACAATGAACATGGACGTGCAGGTATCACTTTGACATGATGATTTCCATTCCTCTGGGTATATACCCAGAAGTGCGATTGCTGGATTGTAGGGAAGATCTATCTGTAGTTGTTTGAGAAGCCCCCATACTGTTTTCCATAGTGGTTGTACTAATTCACAATCCCACCAACAGTGTAGGAGTGTTCCATTCTCTCCACACCCTCACCGGCATTTGTTATTCACTGTCTTTTTGATTATAGCCAGTCTAACTGGGGTGAGATTATATTTCAGTGTGGTTTTAATTTGCATTTTCCTGATGACTAGTGATGTTGAGCATTTTTTCATGTACACATTGGCCATTTGTATGTGTTCCTTTGAAAAATGTCTATTCAGTTCCTTTGCCAATTTCTTAATTGAGTTATTTGATTTCTAAATGTGTAATTGCTTGAGTTCCTTGTATATAATGGATATTAATCCATTGTCAGATGCATAGTTGGCAAAAATTTTCTTCCACTCTGTAAGTTGTCTTTTCACTCTGCTAATTGTTTCCTTTAGTGTGCAAAAGGTTTTTAATTTGATATAGTCCCATTTGTTTATTTTTATTTTTGTTGCTTGTGCTTTCAGGCTCATGTTCATAAAGTCTGTGCCCAGACCTAGTTCCTGAAATGTTTCATCTACATTTATTTTAGTAATTTTACAGTTTCAGATCTTATACTTAAGTCTTAATCCATTTTGAGTTGGTTTTAGTATATGGTGTGAGGTGCATACCTAGTTTCATTCCTCTGCACATGGATATCCAATTTTCCCAGCACCACTTATTGAAGAGGCAGTCTTTTCCCCAATATAGATTTATGTTACCTTAGTCAAATATCAGATGGCTTGAAGCCTGAGGGGTGATTTTTGAGTACTCTATTCTACTCCACTGTACCGAGTCTCTATTTTTATGCCAGTACCATGCTGTTTTGGTTACTATAGCTTTTTAGTATAATTTGAAGTCAGGTAGTATTATGCCTCCGGCTTTATATTTTTTTGCTCAGTATTGCTTTGGCTATTTGTTGTTCCATATGAATGTTAAGATTGTTTTTCTTCCATTTCTGTGAAAAATATCATTGGTATTTTGATGGGGATTGCATTGAATCTGTAGATTGTTTTGAGTAGTAGAGACATTTTCAAAATGTTAATTCTTCCAATCCAAGAGCATGGAATAACTTTCCATATTTTGGGGTCTTCTTTAATTTCTTTCAGAAGTGGTTTGTAGTTCTCATTGTAGAGGTCTTTCACCTCCTTGGTTAAATTGATCCCTAGGTATTTTATTTTTTTCATGACAATCGTAAATGCATTTACTTTCTTTATTTTTCTTTCTGTTTGTTCATTATTGGAGTATATAAATGCAACTGATTTGGGGGCATTTATTTTGTAATGTTACTGAAGTTATTAACCAGCTCTAGGAGTTTTTTGATAGTCTTTAGGTTTTTCTATATATAGTATCACGTCATCTTCAGATAGGGATAGTTAGACTTCATCTTTTCCAATCTGGATTTACTTTATTTCTTTCTCTTTCCTGGCTGCTCTGGCTAGTACCTCAAGCACTATGTTAAATACAAGTGGTGAGAGTGGGCATCCTTGTCTTGTTCCTGTTATTAAGGGAAAGGGCCTCAGTTTTTCCCTATTCAGAAGGATACTGCTGGTAGGCTTGTCATAAATGGCTTTTGTTGTGTTGAGATATATTCCTTCTATACCTAATTTGTTGAGAGTCTTTATCATGAACGGATGTTGAATTTTGTCAAGTGCTTTTTCAGCATCTATTGAGATAATATGGTCTTTGTCCTTGAGTTTGTTGATGTGATGTATCACATTTATTGACTTTCATATGTTGAACCATCCTTACATCCCTAGGATGAATCCCAGTTGATCATAGTGTATAATTTTTTAAATACGTTGCTGCATTCTTATTGCTAATATTTTGTTGAGGATTTTTGCATCTAGGTTCATCAAGGATATTGGTCTATAATTTTCTTTTTTTGTTGTGTCTTTATCTGGTTTTGGTATCAGCGTTGTGTTGGCCTGATAGAATGAGTTTGGTAGAGTAGCATCTGGTTTCAATTGTTCGGAATAGTTTGAGGAGAATTGATATTAATTCCTCTTTAAAAGTTTGATAGAATTCAGCTGTAAAACCATCTGGGCCTGGACTTTTCTTTGTTGGAAGATTGCTAATTACAGCTTCAATATCCCTGCTTGTTATTGTTCTGTTCAGGTTTTCTATCTTTTCTTGGTTCAGTCTTGGTAGTTTGTATGTGTCTAGAAACTTATCCATATCTTCCACATTTTCATATTTGTTGTCATACAGTTGTTTATAATAGTCTCTAATGATTCTTTATATTTCTGTGGGATTGGTTGTAATGTCTCCTTTTTCATTTCTGATTTTTTTTATTTGGGTCTTCTCTCTTCTTTTTTTTTGTTAACCTAGCTAATGGTTTGTCTATTTTATTTATTTTCTCAAAAAACCAACTTTTTGTTTTGTTGATCTCTTCTATTGTTTTCTATTCATTTCTATTCATATTCTTCTATTGTTTTCTATTTCATTTAGTTCTGTTCTGATCTTAATTATTTCTTTCCATCTACTACCTTTAGGTTTGGATTGTTGTTTTTCAAGTTCTTTGAGGCTTAGTGTTAAGCCATTTATTTGAAATCTATCTATTCTTTTGATGTAAGCATTTATTGCAATAAATTTGCCTCTTAGTACTGCTTTTGCAGTATCCCACAGGTTTTGGTATAATGTATCTTTATTTTCATTACTTTCAAGAAATTTTTTGATTTACTGTTTTATTTCTTCCTGGACCCATAGGTCATTCAGGAGCCTACTGTTTAGTTTCCATGTATTTGTATATTTTCCAGAGTGTGGCTTGTTATTAATTTCCAGTTTTAGTACATTGTGGCCTGAAAAGATACATGGAATGATTTCAATTTTTTAAAATTTGCTGAGACTAGATTTGTGACCTAATATGTGATCTATCCTGGAGAATGTTCCATGAGCCGATGAGAAGAAAGTATATTCTTTAGTTGTTGGGCAAAATGTTCTGTATATATCTGCCAGGACCATTTGGTCTAATGTGTAGTTTAAATCCTGTGTCTCTTTGTTGATTTGTTGCCTGGAAGATCTGTCCCATACTGAGAGAGGGGTGTTCAGATCACCCACTATTAATATATTAGGGCCTATTTCTTTCTTTAGGTGTAAGAGTGTTTGCTTTATATATCTGGGTGCTCCAGTATTGGGTGCATATATATTTATGATTGTTATGTCTTCTAGCTGAATTGATCCTTTTATCATTATTAGTGGCCTCCTTTGCCTCTTTTTATGTTTTTTGGTTTAAAGTCTATTTTATCTGATATAAGAATAGCTACTTCTGCTCGTTTTGGGTTTCCATTTGCATGGTATATCTTTTTCCATCCCTTCACTTTTGGTTTATGTGTGTCTCTACAGGTGAAGTGCATCTCTTGAAGACAGCATATACTTGGGTCTAGCCTTTCAATCCAATCAGTCAGTCTGTGTCTTTTGAATGGTAAGTTTAATCCACTCACATTTAGGGTAGTTATTGAAAGGTACTGTTTAATTACTGTCATTTAATTGCTTTTTGTTTAGATGATTTAAATATCTTTTGATCATTACTTCCCCTTTTATTTCTATTCAATGTTAGTTAGAAATTTAAGGTGGTATGATTTAGCTTCTTTCTCTTTCTCACTGGCATTTTTGTTTTAATAGCAGGTTTTGCTCTTTCTTGTGTATTTGTGATAGAGTCACCATTATTCAGATTCCAGATGAAGGACTCCCTTGAGAAATTCTTGCAGGGCTGGTCGTGTGGTGGTGAACTCCCACAACTTTTGTTTGTCTAGGAAATAGACTATTTCTCCCTCATTTCTGAAGGAGAGCCTTCCTGAGTGAAGAATCCTCAGCAGGCAATTTTTTTTTTTCTTTTAGTATTTTGAATATATCATTCCACTTTCTTCTGGCCTATAGTGTTTCAGTTGAGAAGTCTGCTGTTAGTCTGATGGGTCACCCCTCTAGGTGACTTGACACTTTTTTCTTGCTGCTTTTAGAATTCTCTCTTTGTCTTTGAGCTTTGCGAGTTTAACTATATTGTGTCTTGAGAAGGATCTTTTTGGATTGAACTTGTTTGGGCATCTTTGAGTTTCTTGGATCTGAAAGTCTGCATCTCTCCCTACCTCTGGAAAGTTTTCTGTTACTATTCCCTTGAATAGGTTTTCAATACCTGTTGCTTCCTCCTCCCCTTCTGGAATACCCACAATTTAGGTGTTAGAGCACTTGAGGTTGTTTGCTATCTCTCTTAGATTTTCCTCATTATTTTTAATTCATTTTTCCATTTTTTGTCTGCTTGGGTTATTTCAAAAAAAACATCTTCAAGACCTGAAATTCTTTCTTCTACTTGCTTTGCCCTGCTATTCAAGCTTTCTGTTGTGTTTTTTTATTTTATTTTATTGAGTGAATGTTTCATTTCTAGGAGTTCTGCTACACTCTTTTTAAAGGTATTAATCTCTCTGTAAATTTCCTCTTCATACTCTGGATATTTTTTCTGGTTTCATTGTGTTCTCCAATTGAGTCTTCTTTTATATCTTTGTGTTTTCAGAAGATCATTGCTCAGAATTCTTTTCCAGACATTTCAAGGATTCCTTGTTCTACAGAGTCTGATATTTGAGCATTACAGTATTCCTTCAGTGGTGTCATTTCTTCTTGTTTGTTTGTAGCTCTAGTATGTTCTCATTGATGTTTGGTCATCTGGTAAAGGATTTGCTTCTTCTATTACTCTGAGGTTGAATATGAGGATAAAGATTTCTTCCTCTATTTGCAGGCTTTACTGGTGACTCTTCTTATATCAGTGTAGTCAAGTGAGCAGTTGGTTACCTGTAGAGTGACCCTGGCTGCTACTGTGGTGGTGAATTGTCGTTGCATGACAGTAGGTGTGTGGTAGTGGCTATATTATACCACCTTGGGTCCTGTTCCAGAATCTGTGGCTGTAGAATGAGCCCCCAGCACTACATAGGTCTTGGCTCACCTCAGCATTTGCTGCAGCTGCGGGCACTTCCCTCCAGGTCCTACGAGGGGGCCCTCTGTGCCAAGTGGGTTTCGGCTCACCTGGGCACCTGCCAAGGCTGCAGGTGCTTCCCTCCAGGTCCAAGAAAGTTTAATCAAATTTTATCTTTTCTCTATATTTTAAAAAAAACTATCCTTGGACTATTCTGAATTGTACTTGCTTTTATTCCACTAGCATTAATATAAAATGCTTAAGGGTAAAATCCTTAGTTTTTAACAGGTATACAGAATGAATTTAGACATCTTTGTAACAGGCATGTCTCTTAAATTTTCTTCTTGTCAAAAAGAATGTTTATAAATCTCAATTGGCCATCTCTGCTCAAAAGCAGAACAGAAAAAGAGATCACTGCTAAGAGATGAAGATTTAAAGCAGGAGAGGAAGAGCATAACAATGCCACAGGACACAAATCACACGAAACTCTGGGGATAAGAAATTGGTAGCAGCCAGGTTGCTGAACATACTGTAAACAGAGAGAACCTTCTTAAATTTAGTCAATTCTAAACAGATACCCTGGAGTAATTACAGACAGAGATGGAGGATTGACCTTTGAACAATTTCAAACTAAAGGACTGAGAATTCTCTGCCATCTCTGATATGTGGTCTAATACATGAAAACAGCTACTCAATGCAAAAACAATTGAAACATTGAGAAATGTAGCAGAATGTGCAAAGTAGAAGAAATGAACAAGGTTTCAGTTTTCAGTGCTGAAAAATTTGAAATTGTTACTACTGTATATTATTTATAATTTGTTGTGTGAATGCACACACCTCCACACACACACACATTTAGATTAACCCAACAACATACTTTATAAAATTTTCAATCCATAGTGTGAAGTTGTGAATCTAAAGTAAATCATCTTTTCATGCAATATTGTTTATAAATACATATATATATATTTTATTTTGTCAATATACAATGTAGTTAGTTATTGTGTCCCATCACCGAAACCTCCCTCCCTCCTCCCTCTCCCCCCTCCCACCCAGATGTGTCCCCTCCATTTTCTTGTTGTAAGAACTTCAAAAAAAAAGTTATGGTTGTTAAATCTTCCTCTCCCCCCCGCCCAGTTTTTTTTTGTTGCTGTTGATGTTGATGTTGTTGTTGTTGCTGTTTGTTTGTGTGTGTGTGTGTGTGTGTGTGTGAGTGTGTG
>NW_007726753.1:333099-335814 GCF_000696425.1 Galeopterus variegatus
ACAGGTGTACCTTCGACTTGATGATTTCCATTCCTTTGGATATATTCCCAGGAGTGGGATAGCTGGGTCGTATGGTAGGTCTATCTTCAGCTGTTTGAGGAACCTCCAAACCATTTTCCATAGGGGTTGCACCATTGTGCATTCCCACCAACAGTGTAAGAGAGTTCCTTTTTCTCCGCAGCCACGCCAGCATTTATCTTTCGGTGTCTTTTGGATTTTTGCCATCCTAACTGGGGTGAGATGGTATCTCAGTGTGGTTTTGATTTGCATTTCCTGGATGCTGAGTGATGTTGAGCATTTTTTCATATGACTGTTGGCCATTTGCATATCTTCTTTAGAGAAATGCTTACTTAGTTCTTTTGCCCATTTTTTGATTGGGTTGCTTGTTTTTTTCTTGTAAAGTTGTTTGAGTTCTTTATATATTCTGGATATTAGTCCTTTGTTGGATGTGTATTTTGCAAATATTTTCTCCCACTCTGTTGGTTGTCTTTTAGCTCTGTTAATTGTTTCTTTTGCTGTGCAGAAGCTTTTTAGTTTGATATAGTCCCATTTGTTTATTTTTCCTTTGGTTGCCTGTGCTTTTGGGGTCATATTCATGAAGTCTGTGCCCAGCCCTATTTGCTGAAGGGTTTCTCCTATGTTTTCTTTAATAAGTTTTATTGTTTCGGGGTGTATATTTAAATCCTTGATCCATTTTGAGTTGATTTTAGTATATGGTGAGAGGTATGGGTCTAGTTTCAATCTCCTGCAAATGGATATCCAGTTATCCCAGCACCCTTTGCTGAAGAGGGAGTCCCGACCCCAGTGAATAGGCTTGATGCCTTTGTCGAAGATCAAATGGCAGTAAGTGCGTGGGTTGATTTCAGGGTGCTCTATTCTATTCCATTGGTCAGAGCCTCTGTTTTTATACCAGTACCATGCTGTTTTGGTATATACATATACGTACGTGCATGTGTGTTTGTGTGTGTGTGTGTGTGTGTAAAGGGCAGGTGGAACCAGTCCAACAGTTTCTTTAAAACTGTCATATGGATGTGCCAGATAATGACTGTACTGTGTGGTTTTATATGTTTTCTCTCAAAAGCACTATAAGTTTGGAATTACCTGTACTATTCCCATATATACATGAGGAAGCTGGTTCATATAGGTTAAATAAACTGTTCAATATAATGCAGCTAATTGGCATTCTATCCAGAGTCAAAATCATTTTCTCAACAGATACAACCAAGATTCTGATCATCAAAGTAGGCAAAATTAATTATGATCCCTGTATTTCCTTTGGAATGAAGCATTAGGCAGAGTTGTTTCTGTAGAGTATACTGAACATAAAATACATATAAGGGTATTTCAAAGCTTATGGAAAGATTCATATTATCTTTTAATTCTATTTTTCCACAGACTTTTTGAAGTACCCTCATATATTCTAACCAGTGAAACTAATCATGATGGGCAGCATAAAAACAGAGAATGGAGAGTCTGATTCTTTGCAATGGTTGCTCTTCAAACACTAACGTGTTTAACCTGGAATGCAGGGGGCGAGGCTGAGTGGGATGACTGAATCAGAAAAGGACTTCCTTAAGGAACAGGAGCTTCGGTAAAATTAACAGAGTGGTGTCTGGGTTATCCAGTAAGCTGTATTATCGTTATTATTATCATTATTATTATTTTCAGTTTGGTTAATCTCGTCTTCCCAATTTACTACTTATGTGATTCTTTCTCTTTTCCACCTTACTATTTTTTCTTAATTTAAAATAGACAGTTATCAAACAGTAAATAACATATAGAGCATATTTGAATTGTTTAAATAAGAATAAAATAAACAGCTGGGTAGCCAATGCTTAGCCAGTAGTTTTCTATCCACCGACCTATCTTTCTTCCTTCCTGCAAGAGGTAAAGTAAATCCTGAATTTTCTTCCAGTTCCTTGCTTTTTGCTATAGTTTTGCCACCTATGTACGTATCTTGATTTAATAAATTATTTAGCTTGAATTGGTTTGACCCTTGTGTAAACAGTATAATCACATATGCTTCCTTTACACAATATCACATGTTTGAAAATCGTCTTTGTTGGTATGGATTCTTGTTCCTTGTGGTTACTATTTCATCTCATGAATACCCCACAGTTACCTATTCATTCAGCTGGGCCTTTCCTAGTATTTTACTAATACTGACACTGTCGCTGGGAGGATGCTGCCTGTCTTTCAGTCCAGAGCAAATGTTTCAAGTTCACCTAGGATGGGCAATAAAGAGAGGAATTGCCGTGTATTATGTCATGAACATCTTCAAATTTCCTAGATAATTTCACTTTTTTCCCCCAAGTGGTTGTACCAATTTTCACTCCTACTGGCAGTGGATAATAGTCCTCATTGCTCCGCATCCTTATCCTCATTTTATATAATCCAGCTGCATAATTTTACCAATCTAGTTCTGTGTGAAATACTGGCTTAATATTTTTAATTTTTATTTCTGTATTAATATGATTGAGCAACATTCCATGTTTATGGTAATTTTATTTCTACTTTTGAGAAATGCCTATGTGTATCTTTTCTCCATTTTATTTTCATTTCTTTTTATTTAATAAATAGAAATTCTTTATAGATTCTGGACCTGAGTTCTCTACTAATAATATTTGTTACTAATGTCTTCTCCCTATTCATGGGCTGCCTTTTTTACTCTCTTTGTGTCATATTCTTTTTTTTTTTTTTTTTTTTTTTTTTTTT
>NW_007726753.1:336804-364558 GCF_000696425.1 Galeopterus variegatus
CGGGGGGGAGCGCCGCCGCGCTTCCCAGGCGGCGCACTATCCAGTGCGCCACCGGGCCGGCCCTCTTTGTGTCATATTCTGATGGCCAAGAGATTATGTTTTTAATTTAAATGTGTTTAAATTTACCAGGCTTTTCCCTTATGTTTTATTTTTTTTATGTCCATTATAATTTCTTTAAAAATTACTTTTTAATAAGGGGGAGGGTTACTGGTTTTTTAGATCATGTTCCTCTATCGTGTAATATTTATACCACTAAAGCCTACTTAAACTTAGTCATTAAGTTTTTCTTTCAGTCATTCTCAAACGTTGTTCTGGCCTTCTCTTTCCCTTCTTCCTGTCTGAAAGTTCTTTATGAGATATTATCAAAGCTAATTGAAAATTATCCTGAACACCCCCAAAGTCCAAATTAATAACTGCTGCATATTGGCTTAAATTTTCAGCTCCATCCACCAGCCTTACCTCACATGTGATACACTTCCTGAAAGGTCAGGGACACCAGCTCTCTTCTTGCTTGTTAGCTGATTAGAACCTAAAATCACAGGAATCAAGCTCTGTGAGGTTTTTCATCACCCATGGAGAAATTTTTTGTTGTTTTTCAAAAAGAAAGAATAAAAGAAAGCTTTTCTTACTAATCCCCCTCAGAGACACATTCTTTATTGTAATCAGATCCACATCAAGATGTCATCATTTGCACTGATTTTAAACACACTTGAAAGGATTGTTTACTTTAAAAATGGTGCAGTTAAAGATTCTCAGGTTTTTATCCGGTCTTGCAATGAGGCTCACGGCCTAGGCTTGCTCCTAACCACAAAATGTCCCACCAAACAATAGATGCACAGAGATAATTTCCAATCCTCATAAAAATGCAAATAATCTTCTATTTTTTTTTTTTTTTTCCTTTTTACGAAGCAGAAAGCAATATTCTGGAGAAATCATTGAATTGCAGTTTAGGGGATGTGTGTTCTAACCTTAGCACTCACATAAGAATTACTCTTCCTGTGCCTTAATTTCCTTATCTACCAAATGAGAATATCAATTAACAATTGCAAAGTCTTTTCAAAAATATATATTTACTGATTTAACACTGTTTCTGAAAATAAAAATTCTCATACTTCACATTGGTCAGTCAATATATGCTTTTTTTGGTTAAGCAGGTTTATTTTAGGAAGAGGCAGTAAAGTCCTTCAAACCTCTGATATTTGGGGATATGGACTGTAGGCATTTCACCAGGTAAATATAACCTCACTCAGTGTTTTACTCCAGACATTTCTCGTTGACCTTGTTTACTAACAAAACAATTAATTCTGTGAAGCTGTATATTCTAGCCATATTTTTATTGCATCGGTCAGTGCGGTCAGACAAAAAACTAACAATATTATTTTCAATATAACTAGACCTTGACTATAAACTGATACATCAAATTTTAGATTCAAATCCAAGGAAGAAAGTGTTTGTAGTAAAACATGTTTGAATTTAGAATTTTTAATAAATCTTTTTATTTTCCTTTTCCCACCCCTACAGGTATATAAAGCAAATTCTGAAGTAGAAGACAGAAAGATTATTCTTTTTTCTGTGTGGAAATCGAGGCAGGATGGAACAGGGACCTGCCCCAGAGAGGCTGCACATGAATATTCAGGCCAAACAAACATTAGCTACCTCCTCATTTTGGAGTTAATGAGCCCATAATGAGCTAACACTTGCTGATAGCAGCTTAACCACCCTACCAATCAGCTTGCCCTTGTTCAGAACCATGGAGTTTTCTGAACAGGAAACAAAACCACAAAGACCACAACACATGCGCACTTAAAAGAAACCTAGGTGCAAGTGACTGAGAATAGATCTTCCACGCGTTGCACTAGACCAAAAAGGACAAACTTAAGGGAAAATTGGCCCCACTGCACATGAGCTTTTCCTTCACAGCCCCTCACTGCACATGCAAGGAAGCAAAAAGAGCCTGCAACTGCCAAAAGGACCAAAACTGATTTTTCCTCCTCCTTTTCCTTGAATGTTCCTCCCCTAATTAAGTTAGAGACCCTCCCTCTCATAAAAATCAAGATATAATCCCTCTCCCTGAAAAACTATAGCACTGCTCACTCGTGAGGACACCCACACGTACCCCTGCATGTACTTTTGCATCGCAATAAACTTTGAGTGTGAGTGTGACTGCCATGTGAGCTTGAAGTTATTGTAAGTTCTCAACCAGATTCTTCCCTCGAGAAATCCAAGAACCTTCCTCTCCAGCATCAGAAGGTATAGAATGAATTAGTATAGTCTATGAATGTTTACTATGGAATTAAAACTTTAATAGCTGCCTTATTCATTCATTTAAAAATATTTATTTAATATTAGCTTATGAGAAATGGGTCATGCTAACTCTTGGCCCTGTTATCGTGAAACTTAAATTTAATGGAAGACGAAGACAATGAAATAGTTCTAGCAGGCATATTTCTCAATCTAGCGGTGTCCAAGAAGTATAACTTCTTTTTCTACAGCTTAATATGTATCCTCATTCTGCTGAAAGAAAATGGCCTGTGTTCTTCTGGGGGTTTCATGTCTCCAGATTTATGCCATGGATCTTAGGTTACTGGGGGACACACCTATGCTCCTCAGCTGTGGTCTAGGTAGCCCTAGGATTACCGTTTTCTGAGCTTAATGCTCCTTCAGGGATTGTAGCTTTCTCCATTGCTTCTGTGCTATATTTGGAGCAAAGTAATTTTGTATTAGATTTTCTATTTGCCTAGTCATCCTATACAACCATTTCTTCCATCGTGTCTTTCTTGTTTCTCCAGCAGAGCTGCCAGGAAATGGTATTCTGACATTTCTTCCCCTCAATACTCTTTTCCCCCACACAGGGCCTCCTGAAATAATTTTTCTCACAACTTATTTCAGCCAAGGCACTGCTTCTTTAAAGAAATTATATTTAAATCTGAGGTATAAAGAAAGAGAAAGATCCAGGCATGCACGGATTGAGAGAAAAACATTTTGAGTAGGTTCACCATGGTCTGCCTGTGTTTGGAGAAACTATTCTCAAAATATGACTTCAATCATTTCTCCCAATAACTTAATCCTATCTGTCGAGTTCCTTTTGCCATGTAAGGTAACATTTACATTTCCAGGGATTAGCACACAGGCTTCTTTGGAGAACCATTAATCTGCCTACAACAAGGTCTAAATAATCACAAAGATTTTGAGAAAGAAGATTAATTAGGGAGAATGTGTTTCTTCATGCTTTTTATAGAACCAAATATATTACATTGTGTTGGCCTAACATTAAATGGTAAACAGTTAAGATAGCAGGACAATAGTAATATTCAGTGGTAAACAAATAGATTAGAAGAGATAACAATAAAATAATTCCTTTTTTATATAACAATCAACTAAAATATATAGAAAGCACCAAAAATAAAGATTAGTTAAATAACAGGATTGATTAAGGACATTAATTTCTTTTCCCATAAGTAAAACCATTTGGGGAGATAGGATAGTGTATTAGTCTGTTTTCTGTTGTTAATAGCAGAATACCTGAAAACAGGTAATTTATAAGAAAATAAAATTTATTCCTTACAGTTTTGGAGGCTGGAAAGACCAGGGTTCAGGGATCACATCTGGTGAGGGTCTTCTTCCTGGTATGGACTCTCTACAGAGGCCCGTGGCAACACATGGTATCACATAACCATGGCTGGACAAGAGCACATGTTAATGTGTTCAGTTGATCTCCTTATAATGCCACCAGTCCACATTCATGATACTCCATTAAACCGTTAACCCATTACTCCATGAATGAATTAGTCCATTCATGAGAGCATAGCCCTTGTGATCCAATCACCTCTTAAAGGCCCCACTTTCAACACTGCCACATTGGGAATCAAGCTCCCACATGGGTTTGAGAGGACATTCAAACCACAGTATGTAGTTTTAGATGAGAAATATCTACTCTATTATAAAAGAAAGAATCCAGATAACAAGACTGGTCTCTTAAAGGCCCCACTTTCAACACTGCCACATTGGGAATCAAGCTCCCACATGGGTTTGAGAGGACATTCAAACCACAGTAGGTAGTTTTAGATGAGAAATATCTACTCTATTATAAAAGAAAGAATCCAGATAACAAGACTGGTAACTAATTTAGCAGGTGTGCTAGACGTATTTCCTTTGTCTTTCCAGATCTACCTTCTACCTTTCCCAATCTGATTTCCATTCCAGGAATTTGACCCCCATGGACTACATGAAAGGGTGCTCTTGTCCCCTGACCTCTGGATGGGGTCATTCAATAGGGATCCCCAGAAGGAAGTTTGTAGGGTTAGTAAATTTGTTCTTCCTGTTTCCTTCCCTGTGGAGTTGCTTTGGGCTGACTCATCCCAACATCAAATGTCACAGCTCCTCTAAACACTTGGTTTCTCCTTGTCACTGTCTTACCCCATTCCATTGGGTCTGCTGTATTCTTTGTGGTGCACTACACTCTGTCCATGCCCTTTTGAATAGTCCCTTTGTTAAACCCTCCTCAAATTATCTTATTTTGTAAAATCTGTTTGTTACTGGAACTCTGGTTGATACAACAGGGCAAAGAAGAGCCACACAACTGAAAATGTTCAAGGGTACTTCAAAGAGTTCACAGAAAAATAGAATTAAAAGACAATATGAAACTTTCCATGAACTTTTTGTGGTACCCTCATATGTAGAGGAGAATTTGTATGAAAAAGAGATGACATATACTAAAGAATGCAGGAGAGGCTCTCAATTTGGAAGCAACACTTAAATGGAAAGTGGAAGTTAAACATGAGTGAAAAACAGGAGTATTAAGTGAAAGTTCAGACATAGGAACAGCAATGCCTACTCCTCACCTCCTCATATAAGGAACCTAGCAGCGAGGCTGCTACCTATCTAGCAGGAAACCTGCATGTAAGAAACTATGTGAGAGCAAAATGCAAAAAGTATTCTCAGATATTTAAGTACCATAGATTTGTCTCATATGCATCTGTTCTAATAAACTCCTCACCTCCTCATATAAGGAACCTAGCAGCGAGGCTGCTACCTATCTAGCAGGAAACCTGCATGTAAGAAACTATGTGAGAGCAAAATACAAAAAGTATTCTCAGATATTTAAGTACCATAGATTTGTCTCATATGCATCTGTTCTAATAAAGCACTGGAGAATGTGCTTCAGCAATAAGGGAAGAAGAAATAAAAGGGGGGAAAAAGTAATAATGGAAGCTGTGGGATCTGTGTAACACTGAGGGTTAAAGTATGTCCTAGGGTGACACCTGTGCCACTGGCCTGGAAATCATCTGGTTCAAAAGGATGCCAATAAATAAAAGACAATTATTTATTCACTCTTTTAGCCCTACTTGGGAGATTCATATTATTCTTTTTAAATAAATAAGAGTAGAATATTATATATTAAGATATGTTTTGTGATGACTGGAACAAATCATTTTCCCAATGTAATGTGGAAAATTACTTTTTTTCATTATCTTGTTATGCTATAGAAGTTTGAAATTTATATTTCAATATGTATATGAATTTTTTTATGATTTCTTCTGTCACATTCCTACACAGAAATTTTTACCATTATAGGGTTTAGTCAAATATTTATTTATAATTTGTTTCCCTTTTTAAATAAGACTTAACCCTTTCATTTTCTAGATATTATTTTTGTTTGCAATAGAAAGATGATGATTTACTTAAGTGGTTTTCAAAAATAATTTTCATTATCAGTCATTTGGTGACCCATTTCCTTGTGCACTGTGCTATTTTTTAGAGGCTTACAATTTTGAATTTAACATATGAGTAAAAAGTGCATACATCATCAATGTACAACCTGTTGAATTTTCACATTGTGTACACACCTACCATAAGAAATACACAATGACCACTATGCCAGAATCCTCCTCCCCAATATCCACAAATGTAATTGTTACACTGAATTCTAACACAGTAGATCAGTTTTGCCTGTTTTTGAACTTTATATAAATGAGATCATAAATTATGTCTGGATCTATTTATTTGACATCTCGTGTATTCTTTTATTTATAAACATCTGGGAATTTTCTTATTATCTTTTTGTTATCACTTTCTAGATTAATTCATCAAAAATCAGAAATATTTCCAAGAAAGAGAACACTATATATATTCTAATTCCTCCTTTCCCATCTGACATGCTGTGCATTTGCTGAGGCCAGTCATTCTTCCTTTGGCATACAGTGTTTGATTGGGCACAATGGCTTGTTTAGGCATTAGGAGAGAAGAGAATCATCCATTTTTGTTAATCACCACCATCTTTTCTTAATTTGGCTAGTGGAATCCACAGTCCTCTAGATTGTACCTGGAGACAAACTATAGCAGAGTGGTGGGGGAGAGGAGAGGCAGTGGCAGCCTCCTGTGAACAGGTGCCAGTTGAGCACAATTTTCCTTTTTCAATGAGGAACACATCATAGGGCACCTGCAACATTGGGACTTTGTGGTTGTACTTGGAACAGAAAGTACTTGAGGTGCCTATATCTGCCTCCCAAAAGCAGAATAATGAAGTGTGACTATAAAATATACTTTTAAATGTATAGTAAGATACTTAGTCAAATAATACAACCCTTACTTCAAATAAGTTTTCTTCTCCTAGAATTGTCTTAGACTCTAAACAGCGTTATTTTTAATAGGTTCATAACATAAAACTCATTTTTTAAAAGTGAATGTCAGTTTTGGAAATAGATTCAAGGTGTCTTGGCATAAAGATAGGTGAATGATCAGGGTAATGTCATTTGGGGTCAAAAATAAGGTGAGGTTACAAACTAAAGATTCGGGGTTGTGTGGATGATAACTGATTTGAAGGCAGTTCACAAAAGAAAAGGTCAGCTGTGTTTAGAGAAATGACGTGATACCTTTGCCCAAATCTTGTCTTTTCCTAGTCTTCGCCATCTTAATAAATGTTACCCTGTTATTTATTAACAAGTCATTAGTTACACTTATTTTATTTATTTATGTTTTTGATTACTGGTCTATTTTCAGTCCAGCTCCCTAACATATGCCTTCCATGAGTAGTGAGATCTTGCTTGTTATGTTCCCTGTTGTCATGGAGTAGATATCAATAACTATTTGCTGAATAGAGACGTAAATAAGGTGTTTTAGTTTCATGGTCACCCAGTATTTTTCTTTTTCTAAAATCTTCTTTCTGGCACCATGGAGGGGATCAGGACAGTTTTTATACACCCCGCATTCCTATGCAGTTAGCAAGTCCTTTTCCCAAAACTTCTCCCAATCCATTGTTAAGGCTGTGTCCTTGATTTTTATCATCTCTATTCAGATGGACAGTTATAGGAATCTTTCTACCAGTATCAATGTTGAAATACAAAGCATTGGTCAAAGCCAAGAGTTTCAGCCCTTAGATATTATTAGACCAAACGTTAGTCCAACTACTCTAATTATCTTAAGCCAACTATTCCAGTTATCTATTGCACCACAGAACTTAGTGGATTAAAGCAACAACTTAGTATTATCGCTCATGGATCTGGGGGTTAGAGGATTCAGATGAGTATTTCTCATTTGGTATTTGCCATGCAGTTGCAGTGAAGTTGCAGCTGGGGCTGAAGTCATCTGGAGGCTTCTTCTCACCCAGGACAGGTGCCTGGGCAGGGTAGCTAGCACAGCTGGGACCTGGTGGGACTTCTCTCTCTCCTTTTGGCCTCTCCACATTTCTAGCATGGTGGCCTCAGCAGTCCAAAAAGGAATGTTCCAAGGAAGTGGAAATTGCCAATATGTAAGAATTTGGCCTGGAAACTGATCTAGTGCTACGCTCACAATATTTAACTGAGCATAACATGGACACATCAAAAAACGGCAATCTGCAAATGGATGGTTATGCACAGAGCACAGGCTGGGAAAGTATGAAGGCTGACCATTAGTGCCTGGTGAGGATACTTTTATTTTAACTTGAAAATAAAAGAATCAATAAAGTTTTGGTAAACAAATTCTCAAAATCCGAAGGGATTATATTGAAATCTTTGAAGTATAAATGCAATATGCACCTGTACAAATGTCTGTTCATTTAGACTTAATTCAAATTCATATGTTAAATAGCTTGATTTAGTCATTCCAGAATGTATAGTTATAAAATCATGTTGTACACCATAAATGCATACAATTATACTTGTTAATTAAAATATAAGCTTCTTTTAAATAATAATTTAAAAACAGAAATCTAAGTTTACATTAGCTTTTTTCCATGATGAATTTCTGGAAATCCAGTCTTGACTGATGCATGGTGGAAGAAATAAAACACAGTGCTTAATCTGAACAGGATCACTCATCAAATAATCTCAAACTAACAAACAAAAACAACTTGTATTCCTAAATTATATTCTAACTAATACTGTTTTTGTTGTTGTTGTTTTTATTTTCAAGGTAATTTGAGAAGATTTTTAGTTGAAAGCAGAAAAAAATCTACTCTTTGGTACAACTATAAAAGGCAATATTGTTGGTTGTAAAATGTTGATTTGTAATGGTTTGTAAAGAAAATACTGATGTAGTTCAGTAAATAGGCTACATTTCTTTATGAAGTTTCTTTGAAGGCTATGAAAGAAAAACTTCTATAGTCACAATCAAATAGACATTGTGCACACGGGGAGGCTGAGAATTGGCTAAAATGCTGACCGATAACCACTAATCTTTCCCATAGACAGAAAATTGTGGCATTATGAAATCAGCTGTAGAAGAGGATGTTTGAGTCATCAGCAGCAGTTGAAACAGTCTGTTCATTGGCAATTACAGCTAGGAAATGCCAACTTCCTTACCGTAGCTAAGCAGCTCACAAAAGCAAGATACTCAGCTTGGAGCCTAGGCAGACAGCTCTGTGAGTTAACCTTACTGCTTAGAAAGGGATGGCTTACAGTGAACCTTGATATCAAATCTGGAAGACAGTCCTCATGTTCAAATTTTAGTGTGTATCTAAATCATTTGGAGATCTTGGTAAACTGCAGATTTTAACTTAGTAGATCTGCTTTAGGTACTGAGAATCTGCATTTTTAACATGATCCCAGGTAATACTGTTGTAGCCAGTCTGTGAACCACCCTTTGAGTAGCAGGACTCTAGTTAACATATCCTTTTAGTGAGTTGTTACAATTGTAAGAAAACTTGAGACTGAAGTAATATTTTATGATTCTAAATGGCTTGTGAACTGAAACAACAGTTCCTGTTATGATAGATCAAGTTCAAGAGTTCTAAAGCTCATAAGTACCTTACAAATTGTTTTATAGATTAACTGAAATTAGGGAAAATGTTACCCAACAAATCAGTAACAAATCATGGATGTGCCATGCATTTGTTTTCTAGACTGTTACTAGCATGATCCCAAATGGCTAATTACCTTGAAAAGGAATTATCAAATTGTATAAGAAAGGTCAAAAAGGACTGATGACATCTGTGACAGTGTTCCATAGAGCTGATTATCAATGTAGTGACAAAAATGTAGAATCACTACAGTGATATGTTTAAAACATCATGACATATTTTGCCCTGAATATAACGAGCTCATTTGTGTCATTTTTGGTGATAAAGATCTCACTTCAGAAAAGAGATATCACATACGCTGTTTCTTGTTTCAGCAAGCCGTCACACTGCTCTCTATCAGAGAAGGAAATGGAGCATAAGATAACGAGTCTCCACCTAGCCATGCATACCTGTCAGATTCTTTCTTATACACACCCTTTGCAGTGAGTTGAGTCTAACATAGCCTCTAGCTAGCTAATCACGCTGCCCCTCAATCAGATGGAAAAATTGTCCGGCAAGTGAAAAATAGTACAGGATCTTACATTAAGAGGTGTCGGGGGGTGTGTCTGCAGAAACACTTTTTTTTTTTTTAAGAAGACTCTGGAATCTGAGTTAGATCACAATAAGTCAAGAGAGGTGCCTGGAAGACTTTCCATGACTGGCTTAGTGGAAAGAAAACATTTTGAGGGCATTCTATAGGAAAGTCAGTCATTTGCTTGAATTATGTTTTTCCCACAGAGGGGCTGGGGAAATAAAGCCCTAGCTATTCAGATCCATCCAGAACAATCCTCAGTTTGGCTGCTTGAGAAGCATCTGTTCTTAGGACTATGATTTCAATGTTTAGGAAAGGAAACTTGCTTCCAAATACCTTCTCTCCTATCACTAACCCTAACTTTTCATCTCACATTAAGAAACAAATTGCAAATGGCAACACCTCTGGTAGTAGTTGACTTCTTTTACTTCAAAGAATAGATTTGACTTACTCTTTCCTAATTTCTCGAGGAGGACAGAGTGCACATTACTTTCCTAGGGACCATGGAATAGCAGTAACAAGATGTACTCTTAGCCCAGGCTGTCTAAAAGCAAAGCTCAGAGAAATGATAAAAACCCTGAAACTACATCTGGGGGCAGGTTACAACCTCAACTGACATGCATAAAGAAAAATAGAAATGAAGCAAGAAAAAATAAGAAGCAATCCTTTGAGCTGCTCTGCTGGCCACTTCTTTCCTATAAGCCTTAAAGATAGGGCCGGCCCGGTGGCGCACTGGATAGTGTGCCGCTTGGGAAGCGCGGCGGCGCTCCCGCCCAAGGGTTCGGATCCCACATGCAGACCGGTTCCCGCTCACTGACTGAGCGAGGCATGGGAGCAACGCCGAGGGTTGCGATCCCGTTGCCGGTCCCCGGTCCGGTGCGGGGGCAACACTGAGGGTTGCGATCCGTTGCCAGACATGGAAAAAGAAAAAAAAAAAAAAAAAAAAAAAAAAAAAAAAAAAAAAGATAAACCACTGGATGGTTGTGAGGAATGTTTTCTAGCACACGACACTGTATTGGGAGGACCTACTTAGAAAACTGCATCTCGGAGTGGTCCACAGAAGGAAGAAGGAGGAGGGATTTATCTGCCTGACTCCCTCCCTTCTCCTGCTTCACGTTGGTCAGGGTTTATCTGATTCTTTTCAACTTCCAAGTCACATCATCTGATACCTCAGGTTCACTGACATGTCCCCTAGTAAGAGATTTCACCTAAGTCCAAAGAAGAAAGACATGTGGCATGAATAGAGCTCAGCCTTAGGCTCAATATTAGGGTGCTAGAACAATTGGCAGTGGTAGCAAGGTGATATGGGAAGGAAGTAATTGGTGTCTTGGAAAAATAAGCCAGTTAGGGAGGAGCAGAAGTTTTGTATCTGACTGGTAGACTCCTGGCTACACGATAGTGCATGCCCTCCAGGTTTGGCTACTATACCATATTATGAAATCTCTTTCTTTATTCCTTTACGATTTTTTCTCTGAGAGAATGAAAATACCTTAATTCCTTCCAGAAAAGGAAAATAACAAATTCAATCAGATACAGAACCACCTTCAATATCGTACTTAATTGTCATCTCCTAGAGGCCTAAGGTGATGAGATGCTGGAAAAAGCCACAGTAACTGCTACTGACATGGTTCTAAGGCTGCTTTACTAATCATTCTAGATTTTTCTCATTCTCAGGTAATGCTTTGGTGCTTACCATACCCTGAAGGGAAGTGCTCTAAGCCAGTTGGTTGTCCCCCTGCTATACCTTAGCTGAACTATCAAAAAGCTGTTTTCTTTTATTCGATCAGGCCAGCTACTTCTGTGTGGCTGGGTACATGGTCATGGGCCCATTGTTCAATCCCTTTGTTAATAAAAGTGTACGTTGGCCAGAGGCAATGTTAAGTGGGAGAACATACTCATGAATACGGCATTTTATAAGAACCCATATATGAAGTTTAAAGACAAATGGGTATCCACTCTAAAGCCACTATATTGCTGGCTGCTTCCTCTGAGGAGTATTCTGCTACTGGCTGGTTGGGCATTTTATAGTCACCGTAGTGATGCAGCAGATTAAGGTGACATTGAATTTTGGATCATCTGCTCATGAATTCATTAATTTGCATTCATTCATATTTTTTTTTCAGACCTGTTTCAGTCTTATCTCAAATGCGTTACTTCAATGGCATGATTAGTTTGTTGCTGTGCATATTCAATGTTAGGACGTGGTAGATCCAATAGCACCTAGGTTGTGCTGGGCAGGTCAGGTCACATCGTCATTTAATATTCATGGTCAGATGCTCAATCTCTACCAACACATCAAGAGCCATATTTTAAATGGAGAGTTGTTTCCTACTATAGAGGGTATGCTTCTGCTCTGGAACACTACAAGTCTGCACTGCGACTTTCTTGTAGAGGCTTTCTAGGGAATTCTTATAGCCTCCTTATCCAGCACAGATACTCCTTACACTATCAGATATGCTAGACAATATTGTTCAAGAGGTAGAGCAGCTTTCAAACTAAAAACCTTCCATGTTACCCTACAGAGTAGTCAAATAGTCTTCCTGAGTGTGGTATCTTTGCTTTTAAAATCTAAAAAGGCCATCAGTGATGATACTTGGGTGAAGTAAACATACAGAAACTCATTCTTTAGATGGGATTGCTGACATTCCCCAGACCAATAGACCCTTAAAATTTTAATCAGTGTTAAATTCATGTGTCTTACTAGGAGATCCAGGGTACTCATTGGATTCAGTTAGCATAATGCTGTCTATATACTGGACCAGCTTCAGATCCTGAAATCATTTGATCATAAATATATGTCATATTGGAATACTAGTTGGTCTCTCATTGGACAGAGATTATGAGTAATAATAGATAATACAATGAATAAAATTTTGTTTCTCCTATGCTTTGGGATTTTTTTTTTAATCACTGGGAAGGAGATAATTTCTTCTTTTCTACAGCTTTGGTGAGTTCTTAATGTAAGGAATGCATTCTATAAGAATAAATTGATCTCGATAGAAACCAAGATATTGTGGTTTAAGAGAAAGTGTCTAGAATACAGTGAAAGTCTGTGTGCACACTCTGGCTATGAGATAGCAGTGAAGTTCTATGGACCTCACATTATTCATCAGCAAGATGAAGATACATTAACTAACTGAGCATATTGTAGGATGATGTCGATCACAGAAATAAAGTTATTTGAATACTTAAAAACATGATAGACATGAAAAAGACTCTATCTTGGTTACTAAATCACCCATGGTAGATTTTCTTTCACTGGCTTCAGCTACATCTTTATCTCTTTGTCTAAAAGGAATCCATCACTTGTTCTATGAGGGCAGTGCTAGGAATAGATGAGGTTAACATGAGGTGATGGCTAATGTTCAGAAATGTCCATACTATGGAGGCCACATCAATTTGGCTAGATAGGTGACTCATTCTCTTGAATGAAGAAGTTATTTGTACCATGAGTATTCTGTACATAAGTAGAGTCTTCAGATAGTAAACTGGCTTTAAGATGGTAGGCTATTCATAGGCCACAGGCTGAAAAACAGGGAAACACTGAAGTGTTTAAATGTTCAGGAAAATGTTACCTTGTCCTGGGGAACTAGCTTCTGCCATGTGAAAGATGACCAGAACCTACAAAGTACTGATGCATTCAGATGGAAGATGACATGCTGGAGATTAAGGTCAATATATATTATATTCATAGCACTCTTCAGCTTTTCTTCTCTATAGTTATTTTCTCTTCCAATGCTGTCCCAAGAAAAGTAAAATAGCCCATTTACAAAAACATGTTCCCAAAGACTCAAAGAGAAGCTGTAGGAAAATAGACAAATGCTAGAGCTGTGCATATCTTCCTTACTTCTCTTCACTAAGGACAGGCTGATCTCTTGAAGCTGGGTAAGGTTTATTCTACCCAGGGGACAAGTAATCTTCAGTGTGGTATCTGGAAGATGGAACAATGCAGGAGCCAGCTGAAAGTTCTCTTTCCCCTTCTGCATAGAAAGAAATCCCTCATGGCATCAACACTAGCCTTTTACAAGAATTTATCTCAGAAAGGCAGTAAATACATTTGTTTTACGCTGCAGTCACTGACTAAAGACAGAATTATCTCACCAGATAAACCACTGTATATTTGCCAGGAAGCCATATAAAGGATAGTAGTCAATGAGTAATGAAAGATATCTTATTTTTCCTCTGTGTATAGCAGATTTGGAAAGACACCTATCGAGGAAGCCCAAAGGTTGTGAAGTTCCAGTCAGAGCAGTCTGATATAAAATTGTGAAATCATGACTCCACATGCCTATTACGTTTTTGAAATCCACAGAACACTTTTGTAATCTCGTCCAAAGCTCACCACAACTTGCCATTAGGCAGTCTGATATAAAATTGTGAAATCATGACTCCACATGCCTATTACATTTTTGAAATCCACAGAACACTTTTGTAATCTCGTCCAAAGCTCACCACAACTTGCCATTAGTTCCAGTCTCCGGATGAGTGAACCAAGACTCAGGGTGGGCAATTGAGTTGCCAAAGTCATATAACTCTTACAGATAGAGCCAGGATAAGAGCCTGAGCTTTCTGATTCTGGGCTCTAAGACTTTCAAATATATAACAGCTATTTCTACCATAGTAGCTTGGTGGAGCATAAAAGATGAAACCAAAATTTGGGTAGCAGCTTAGTATAAACATTTCCCTAATGTGCTTTGAAACACTCACAAGGGGTACATGCCCCAAGCACTTTCTCCATTTAGTAGAAACTACATGATATATGTGAAAGAAAATAACAGAGAACAAAAGACCTATAACAGAATCCAAGCACTTACACTGAATCCAGAACCCCCATCATATGTAGTAGAAAACCTTGCCTAAAATAGATTAATTTCATCATATTCTTCTCTGTTTCTAGTCCACTGCACATAACACAGGAAAGTAAGGGATATGTTTTCTTCAGATTTCCTTTTCAATGTGGAATGAACATTGTGCAAATCTGTTCTGGGTGAGCTGTGAGAGATCAAGGTGGGAACTGAGAAAGGGAACATGTCCTTGCTGTGCCACAGAAGGCTTAGCTGTTGTCTTCAGTCTGTTGGGGCACCCATAAAATCCAAGCCGTACTGCTGGGCTGACATATTGGATGCCCGCAAATCTTTTCCTTCAACTGAATAAGGATATTGGAAGCATAGCAGAGGAAATGGAATCTGTTCATAGATTAGGTTTGAGCCAATGCCTCAGGACAGCAATATTTCATTGAAAAGAGTTAAATGTCATACAAAAGAAGCTTTAAGAGACCTTGGCTCTAGTTCAAAATCAAGCATCAAATGTTTTGTAGCTAGTTAGAAGAAATAGCATATTTTTCTATGGTAGGGAGAAAAAAAGCATTTGATAGACCTAGTATCCACAGATTCTCGGAGAACAATGTGCTGTTAACCAAGCAATTCTGAAACAGACCCTAGCTCTGACGTGGATGGCAGGCAATGGCATCTTGTTCCCCCATTTCAAGTCCCTCATCTGTCCCTGGAAAGTAAGTTTACTGAGTGTATCTATCGTGTGTAGTTGGAACTAGTAATTTATGTCTTCATTTTAATTTAGGTTTGAAGAAAATCAAGTGTGGAACCTAGCATTCAAAGTGTAGAAGGTAATAACTGACAAAAGCCAACTTCTAATTTTTTAGATGAGGAGTTTAAAGCCCAGAGATATGAAAGACTATGCCCAAAGTCATCTAGACCATTGGTGGCAGAACTAAAAAGAGCTGCACTTATAGGGTATTTATTATGTACCAGACACTGAGAAGCACTTTACAAAATGTTCTCTTGAAATTTCATCACAATCCGTCTTCTATACACTAAGAAGTGGAACAATTTGCCTAAATGACAATAAGTTGAAAGAGGTGGGTTTCAACCTCAAGATATGATATGAGCCAGCCGTGACTGACTCTGAATTTATGTTCTAGGCTGGAATTCCTGATCAGCCAATTTGCTGACTACTTAATTTTCAAGGCAACACAGCTGGAGATCTGTTGTCCCATTAGGTAAAATGGCATGGGGTAAAAGTAATGGTTGAAAGGAAAGAGAGATGTATATGGAGAGAAAAGTCTCTCCCTTTGTCCTATTCTCTCTCTCTCTCTCTCTTTCTCTCTCTCTCTCTCTCTCTCTCTCTCTCTCTCTTCCCTCCCACACCCCCATCAGGGATCCTCAAGCCAACTAGTCTGGATAATTATTAAGTTAAAAATAAATAAATAAATACTCCAGATATTGGAATTATATTTTTCAACCTGCTTCAATATTCAAGATATAATTATCTTCATTTCATTTGGAACATTTTTAATTTCTTATATACTCTGAGATCATCAAGTATCATAAAAATGTCTTACATTTTGGAACACTTCATTATTTTAGCTCCAGGATCATTCCTGAAAAGCCAAGTCTATGCTGTATAACTCCTCTACTAAATAAGCCTTTGATGCCTTTTTCTTCTCTCTGATTTATTGCGTTATTAAAAGCCTGGATTTTAGGACTCTCCGTTACATACACTCACTGTCCTTCTTATCCTGATCTTTTAATGCTCCATGAAAGGGCCACACACAACAGCCAGGCTCTCTGAAATTCACTTTTCAGACACATATATCTCACTTGCTGGTCTCTGAGTCCTCAAATATTCTATTTCTTCCTAATATAGTAATAAATACTTCTTTCCCTATTTCCTCTTCAGACATTTCTCCTAGTAAAAACCCCACATATCCATTACCATTACCAAGCCCATTTTCCATGTTCAGCTTTTCTGTCTCATCTTGCTAAAATAGAATTTACTTTCTTCCTTCTGTAAATTTCCATAGCACTTCTTTTTTTTTTTTTTTTTTTTTTTTTTAATTAACACAGGTCTGGCTCCCTGAGAAGCAGACTCTGACATAGAGATTTGCATTAAGGAATTTTGTCGGGGGTTCACTAAGGATCAGCAGTCTGGAAGGTGAAGGAAGGACTGGGTCCAGGAGGAGTTGGGAGGAGTTGGGCTGCAAAGGGCTCAGTCAACCTCATGGGGAACTCTGGAACTATGATAGTCCTTCAGAATTGTCCTGAATTATTGCAAGTGGGCCTGTGCCTTCACATCCCTTTGTCCACCAGTCACTGGATATGAGGATGTTGGATGAGGTGTCTGTGCACTGAGGTCAGTAGCAGAGAAGGATGATTCAGCTGCCAGTTGCCAAGATTCCCAACTTCTTGGGCAATGAGTGCTTCTGTCCTGAAAAAGACGGGAGGTGGAGATGGAAATGTGAATGTGTAGCAGAGAAGGATGATTCAGCTGCCAGTTGCCAAGATTCCCAACCTCTTGGGCAATGAGTGCTTCTGTCCTGAAAAAGACGGGAGGTGGAGATGGAAATGTGAATGTCACACCACAGTACCCACTTTGTCAACTTATATGGAAATCAGCATACCCAGCTTTGTAGGCCATGTCTTTATGTCCTGGAAACTAGAAATTGTGTCTTAAATATTTCTCATATCCCTTGCAGCTGTAAGTACAGTGCTCAGTAATTTGCTGAGATAAATTTATTTCATGCTCTTTTACAGAACTTCTACTTAATATGTCTTTAAAGACATATTAATGAGATTTGCCAGATGCACATTATCTCTATTTTACAGAGGAGAAAATTAAGGCATATAGTGATCATTGGAGTTGGTAAATGATTTGACTAATTAAAAAGTTTCAGTGAATACACTTAGGTCTCAGGATTCTTAGGCTGATTTTCTTTGCAAAAAACAAACAAAAAAATTACTCAAGGAACCAAGTACAAATAGTAGTTCAAAAAGGGCTACCGTCAGGTCAAGGGTTAATAACCTTGTTCCCTAAACTCCTTCTCAAGAATTCCTGCATCTGGAACTCCCGGAGGTACCTTAACTTGATAAGTTATTAGACTTCCTTTTGGCACATATTCACATGCAAAGAGCCAGGACTTTCAACTGAGATTTAAAACAACTTTGGCCCATTGCCCAGGGCTCATACTGTGGAGAAAGCAGAAAGCATCCTCCAAGAATTTTTAAGACAACCATTATGGGGAAGATGACCTGAGGTACAGTTCCTAAAGTCATTTTCAGGAGACTGGTCGCAGTCATAAAATCAGTGAAGTCATAAAGAAGCCATTTTTAAGCCAACAATATCTCCTTCCCTCTTTCACCCATCTATTCCCTGCCCCCCACCCTATGACATAACTACTACCCTCTCCCTCCACCCTAAATCATAGCTTTAGCTGAGAAAGCCACCTGAAAAGCAGCCTGTGTCTAGGAAAACACTGGCAAGCCCACTGCTGCCTGACCTGAGCCACGTGCACAAATCTGTTTATGTTGCACAGATGTGGCCTGTTACATAGCAGGGTTTCTCATTAGCGGTCATACCTGAGGACCCCAGAAGACTGGGGCAGAGAGCAGGCCTGGTTATATTATCTGCAGAATTGAGTTATGAGCAATGTCACCTTGGCTAGCTACTTCCTTTTCTCTTGGATTCTTGATATGTGGGAAGAGACATGCACTAGAAATCACATATAACGACTGTGCTCTGGCCTCATTTGCTGCATTGTTAGAGAAGATCTAATCTGTTCAATGCCAGGTCAACTATCCTTAAAAGTGGTGTTCGTTATGTAATACCCCTGCTCAAAAGCCATCAGTCACTCATCATCAGTATAATGTCAAGTCCTTGGCTTAGAATTCCCGACCCTCCACAAACTAATTTCAAGCTATTATTCAAGTTCTGTTGCTGAATTATCATTGGCACAAGCCCTACCCTCCAGCAAAATTGTTCAGCATCCCCCTGTCCTGCAGACAACTCCCCAAAGTAATCATTTTTCTAATTTCTATCACCTTAAAACATTTTTTGTCAGTTGAATGAAATAATATGGTATAAATTTCTTTGATTCTTGATTTTTTTGGTATTATTTGCTCATTATTATCATTGTAGACTTTTCCATTTGGTTGTTTTGTAGTCTTAGTTCATTCTTTTCATTGCCAAATGGTATTCCATTATACAAATATATAACAATTTATTAAGCCCTTCTAATGTTGGTGGATATTTGGTCTATTTCCAGTTTTGGGCAATCATGAATAAAGCTGCTCTGGACATTTTTGTATGTGTCTTTTGGTACAACATGTATGCATTCTGTTATGTATTCATCGAGAATTGAAATTGCCAGGCCACTGGGTATGCATATATTCAGCTTTAGCTGATATTGCCACACATTTGCAAAGTGAGATTACCAATTTGTACTACCACCAGCACTGGTGAAAGATCCTGTTACTTCAACACTTGAATTGTCAGATTTTAAAAATTGTAGCCATTCTGGTGGTTGTATAGTAGTAGCTTAGTATGGTTTTAATTTCCATTTCTCTGAGATAAATAATGTTGAACATTTTTTTTTTTTTGCTTTTGACCACTTGAATAACCTCATTTGTGAAATGCATATTAAAGTCCTTTGACATGTTTAAATTAAGCTGTTGTATTTGTCTAATTAACCTGTACAATTTACTTATATTTTGGATACAAGTTTTTTGCCAGATACGTAATCGAAAATATCCCCCCTGACTCTGTGGTTTGCATTATAATTCTCTCAATGGTGTCTGTTGATGAGTAAAATTATTAATTTTAATTAAATCTAATTCAATCTTTCATTCTGTGGCTAGAAATTGTGTGTGTATGTGTGTGCGTGTGTGTGTGTGTGTGTGTGTTTACTCTTATTTAAAAAATCTTTGCTTAATCCAAGACCATTAAGGTTTTCCTCAATGTTTTCTTTCAGAAGCTTTATAATTATGTGAGGTCTAAGGTACATCTGGAGTACATTTTGATGTATGGTGTGAGAAAAGCATCAAATTAATTTCATAATTAATCTTGAGTCATTTATCAAAAAGACCATTCTTTTCCCACTGCACTACTATGGTACTTTGCTATAAATCAATGACAATATTTGAATCTATTTCTGGAAATTTTATTATCTTCCATTTGTCTGTCTAGCTTTGTGCTAAAATCATGGGGGTTTTTTTGGTTTTTTTTTTTTCCTTTTTGTCTTTTTTCGTGACCGGCAACGGATCGCAACCCACTTTGCTATAAATCAATGACAATATTTGAATCTATTTCTGGAAATTTTATTATCTTCCATTTGTCTGTCTAGCTTTGTGCTAAAATCATGGGGTTTTTTTTGTTTTTTTTTTTTCCTTTTTGTCTTTTTTCGTGACCGGCAACGGATCGCAACCCTCAGTGTCGCGCCCGTACTGGACCGGGACCGGCAACGGGATCACAACCCTCGGTGTTGTGCCCGCACCTCGCTCAGCCAGTGAGCGGCCGGTCTGTATGTGGGATCCGAACCCTCGGCGGGAGTGTCGCCACGCTGCCAAGCAGCGCACTGTAGCAGTGCGCCACCAGGCCGGCCCTAAAATCATGGTTTTTAACTAGTGTTTTGCTGTTGCTGTATTGTTTTAAGAGCTGTTAGTGCATGTCTTCCAACACTGTTCTTCTATATTTTCTTTGGTACTTTTGGACCTCTAGATTTCTATATATTTTAGAAATTAGCTTTCCAGTTTCCACAAAATAGTTATATAAAAGTTATAGAGTTGTATTAACTCTGTGAGTAAAATTTGAAGAGAACTGATGTCTTTAAAATATTAAAACTTCCAGTATATGTACCTGATGTATATTTCCATCTATTTAGATACTTAAAAACATATTTTTTAGTAATATTTTGCAGCTTTTACTGCAGAAGTAAAGAATGACTTCTGTTAAATTTAGTCCGAGGCATTTGATATTTTTGATGTTATTATAAATGAAATGTTTTCTAATGTTCAATTTCTATTTGTTGCTAGAAAGTAGAATTGTAATCGAATTTCATATATCACCTCATATCCAACAATGCTATATTAAGTTACTGCATTTGGCTATAGAATTCATCTATAGAATTCCTTTGGATGTATCATGTACACAATTAAATTGTTCATGTATAATGACATCTATATTTCTTTTCAATTCTCACACCTTCATTCATTCCCCTTGATTTATTGTACATGTAATGATATTTTTAAAAATTGTTGACTAGAGGTGATATTAACAAACATGTATCACTCTTTGGGGGAAATCTTTACTACTTCATCATTAAATAAAAGCAAGTTTGTTTTGTTTTGTTTTTTAAGCTGTATCTTTTCAGATGATGATTAAGGAAGTTTCTATTTTTATTTTGTCATGGGTTTATCATTGGTGATAAATTTTATTAGTTTCTATTGCCTCTATTGAAATCTTCATTTTTTTAATCTTTTTTTTTTCCTGTTAATTTTTCATTTATTTCCAAATGTTAAGCCAACATTTTATTCCTGGAATAAATTGAATTTGATTATAATACAGTATTACATTTCTATATTTCTGGATTTAATTTTTCAATATTTTGTTAAGGTTTTTTTGCATGCATGTTCACAACAGATGTTGGCCTATAATTTATTTATTTATTTTTCATGCATGGTTTTTGTCAGGATTTGTATTAAGGTCATGCTGGACCCATAAAACAAGTTGCAAGTGTTTCTTATTTTTCTATTCTTTGGAATAGTTTGTTTAAGATTGGTGTTATCTCTTCCTTAAATGTTTGGTAAATTCACCAATGAAGACATCTGGGACTTTAGATTGCTTTGTGGAATGTTTCGATTAATAATTCAGTAATTTTATTCATTTTTGCTACTTATTCCTATGGCAGCTTCAGTAAGTTATTTTTTAATCTAAATGGTCAAATGTACAATGAAGTCTTCCCTAATACTTTTTTATTTCTTTTTAATCTGTGAGATACGTAGTGATGTGTTCTTTTTCACTTTTGATACTGATAATTTGTGACTTTATATCTTGATAAGTATGTCAGGGACTTATTAAATTTATTGGCTTTTATTGATTTATTGATTTTTTTTTTATTTCAAGACGATTGTAGATTCACAGGCATTTGTCAAAAATAATGCAGAGAGATCTTCTGGAAAATTTACTCAATTTCCCCATTGTGCAATAAGATAGTTACTTTCTTTCTGCAGTTTAGAGATACCATTCCAATGTCTTCTGCCTTGCAGCAGTACTCTAGGTACTTTCCAGAAGATTATTTTCTGATGCTCTGGCTGCCTTGGTTTTCCTCTGGGGCCTTAAACAGTTTTGCTTATTTGTTTGTTTATTTTTATTTTTTTGTCTTTTACTCAGATTTTATAGTTGTAGTTGGAGGAAAGATTGGTCTCACAAGTTATTCAAATATGATCAGATGACTGATTTCGTCCCACATCTCATTTTATCTATGACTTTACAAATAATTATAGAATATGAGTCCCTGAAGTGAACGTACAGATTATGTATTCTGGTGGCTTCATCCCCAAAGGAATGATGGTTCAGTTACAATGAATTTCCTTTTATATGTTTTATGTATTAGGATTATGCATAAAACCTTATTTTTAAAAGTGAGTACTGGTTTTACTGCCAAAACCAATTTATTGATTAATTTCCACTATAAAATTAACAAATATCCTGGTGATCTCTTGCTACCTAACAAAACAGCCCAAAGCTTAATGGCTTCAAACAACAGTTTTATTATTATCTCTCATGTTTCTAGGAGTCAACTGGAATCAGCTAATTGGTCCTGACCGGAGGACCTATGTGGCAGCAGTAAGAAAGTGAGAGAAGTTGAATCATCTGAGTGCTTATTCACTCATATATATGGTAATAACTAAACAGCTGGGAGCTGAAACATCATTTTTTATAATAAAAGGTCAAGTTTGGTTCCTTTCTCCCTCTGATCTACATTTAATTTAAAAGAAAAAGAAAAAAAATTCAGCCCCCCTCTAGAATTGCACCATGGCATGTGTGACTCAGCAAGAAGGCCCTCATCACGTGCCGGCACTTTTATATTGAACTTCCCAGCCTCCAGAGCTGTGAAAAATAAATTTATTTTCTTTATAATTTACCCATCCTCAGATATTTTGTTATAGTAGCACAAAATGGACTAAGACAGGCTTCTATGTATTCTCTCCATTGTGATGGTTCAAGGAAGCAGGTATTCTTTCCAGCTGCTCAAAAGGTAAAAGGCATATTTCAGAAAAATTGGCAGAAGCCACAGGGTACTTTCTTTTTTTTTTTTATCTGCCTTTTTTGTGACCGGTAAGGGGATCGCAACCCTTGGGGTGGTGTCGTCTGCACCGCGCTCAGCCAGTGAGCGCCGGCCATCCCTATATAGGATCAGAACCCTCAGCGGGAGTGCCACTGTGCTCCCAGTGCTGCACTCTCCCAAGTGCACCACGGGGTCGGCCCCACAGGGTACTTTCTAACTGAGCCTTATAAATCTCACTACACCATTTTATTTAACCAATATCTACCAATTTATTGTTAAAACATCAAATATAAAATGAAAACTACTAGACATTAGGTAATAATAAAAACACAGTATTTTAAACCTTGTAGAATGTGCTCGAAGGTATACAGGAAAAAAAGAAAACTATAGCCAAATGAATTTACTAGAAAATAAAAGAGGTAGAAAACAAAATAACTAAAGCTTCCAACCCAAGAAGGCCAGAAAAAGTTCATAATATTCAGGGTCATGCTTCTTTCCTTGTCTTCTCTCAGTCTCCATCCCCAGTGAAAAAAGTCACCAAATCTAACTAATTTAATTAAGTTTTTTATAAATTTCTGTCAGTTTTCACACCACCTTTGCATCCCCACCTTAATTTTCTTAGTTAATTTAAATAATTTCCTTAGTTCAGACACTTTTTTTCACAGAGCTTACTGAGGAAAACTTATAATTGGCTTCTTGGTCACCAGTTTCCACCTATTCCAAAATAATTTCCAAGCCTTCACCAGAAAAAAATATAAAATTTTCTAAAGTACTTAACAGAGGACTAGAACTGGAAAGTTATTCCAGAAGCATGTTCCTAGGTTGGAGATTAAATTTGGTATACCGGTCAGCTCTTCTTAACAAAATTTCAATACAAAAAAAATCAATAGGATTTTTAAATAAAATTTGACATGGAATGGCTAAGATATTTTTTATTTTTTTTTCTTCCTAATTTTATTTTATTTTGTCATTATACAATGTGGTTGATTATTGTGGCCAATTACCGAAACCTCCCCACTACACCATTTTTGCCACATTTTATTGGTGGGGGCACACACAAAATTCACCCACCTTCAAGGAAAAGGAGTACAGAGTCCACCTACTGAGGAAAATGTGACAAGATGCTGGAAAAGCATATGAGATGAGACATATTGTTGGGGCCATTTTTGGAAAATATATTCTGGCACAATAAGGGAACAAGAGCTCCGAGAAATGCAACACATTTATGATAAGCCAGGTATATTCAGCTTCAACTTCTAGATTTTTTTAATAGTAATAATAAATTTTAAGAAAAATGTAGCAAATTCTATAGAACATTTTGAGGCAATCTTTTTATTAGGCTTTTGCAAATTAATAGTGTCAGTATAAAAATGATAAAGATCCAAGAACTGAGATGTTATAAAATGCTTTAAGCAGCAAGATCTGGCTGAATATATGATAATTCTCTGATATCAAAGAAGATTCTGAAGAATTCTTATTAACACCTTTTTAAAAATACTGATAATAATATAGAATTTACAAAGATTTTTACAGACCTAATTCATCATTATTAATAACAATATCATAAATAATTATTCTTTATTGATGTTCCCTTAGCTTATTCTTAAATATCTATAATAACTGAGAAATCACTGTTTCATAAGACAGTTTATTTTTTTTCTTGGATAGAAATGCAATGAAAAAACCGAATGCACAAGAAACTTTTAATGGCCTAAAAGTTTTTCTTGCATTGAGTCCAATTCTTGCTCTGTGTTCTGTCCAATTTTGTTCTCTGGAGCAGGGAGATAAGTCACTCTTTCTTTAGTGTGATAGTTCTTTTTATATATATATAAAACATCTGAATGGTTATGGAACTTTTAACCAAAACCAATAAAATGAACTTTAAAGTGGATAAATACAATATTTTATACTTAGATTAAAAAGAAAAAGAAAAAATATCCTTTCCATATTGAAAGGGTGGTATTTATTGAGTGCTTACCAAATTCCAAGATTTACACATATTGAACCATTTAATACTCTGGCTCTATTTTTATTATAAATTTACAGTTGAATAAAAACAAGATATAAGCAGTCACTGAGTTGTTTATACATAAAGACAGATTTCCAACAAGGCAGTGTTGTCCAGAGGCAGCATTTTTTATTACTAGGCTATATTATATCATAACAGGGCTGCATGTAATAGGGGAGATATAGCATAACATTTATCCTAACAAAAAAGTTTTATTTTTAGTTAAGAGCATATATCTATCATATATCTATTTTCAGCCTTCTTGCCAATTCACAACTACTCTCCCAACACAAAAGGCAGCAAATTGTTAATAATCCTTCATAAGATTTTTTTTGTAAAATAAAGTGGTAATATTCAATATTTCCTTAAGATTATTTTTGTAAAATAAAGTGGTAATATTCAATATTTCCTTAAACTTAATTATATAAAATCATACATATTTTTAAAAGTTATCTACTTGTAAGAGTCGATCCTAAGGAAGCTATAAACAAATTTACTAAGTAGTAGAAGTCATTGCAGTTAACTTTTTATTTTTTTTATTTTTTTATTTTTTTTTTTTTTAAATTTTTATTTTGTCAATATACACTGTATATGATTATTACTTTACAAAGGTAAGTAAATATTTTAAAATATTTAACAAAACATGTCATTTACTTTTCTAAAATCCTTCAAATGATTTTCCATGCATTTAGAATAAATTTCTTTTGCTGGTTTACAAGTCCTACATGAACAGTCCACCAATTACCAATCTTCTTCATATACAGCCGCTAGAAACAGGGGACTTTAGTAATTATATATCATGTTCATTTATTGTTTCCTTCCCCCTTTCCTAGCCAGCCTGAAGCCTAGGTTGATCCTTATAGTTTCCTTCTTACACCACTTATTTTCTATCTCACTTTCCCTCATAGCACCTCAGATTGTCAAGGTTCTTTACCTGGGGGGATGCTGGGAGGAGTGACACTTAACTTTACTTCCAAAAGATCTAGGTCCTCAGAGGTCCAATTTAAATTGCATTAATACAGTTTCCACTGGGCCATTATTACAATCAGCATCACACTGAATCACCTGCAAACTTTGCATAGTCCTCATTGCCACACCACATGTCAGCAACCGATTTTCTCTTGGTAATAAGGATCAGTTACCCAGTCCTATAGACTTATCGTTTTGCAGCTTATTCAGCAGTATGAGGAACTCAAAGTGCCAGAGGAAAGTCTTCCCTTTTACTTAATTAAAATAATGACAGTTGTCTTTGCTGCACTATTCCCCTAGGAAACAAAAAACCTTTAAAAGTATCATTTATCAGGGCAAAGAAGGAAAGCAAAAGAAGTGGTATATTAGGTGAAATAATGAAAGTGGCCACATCTAATTTTATCCCTTTCATTTTAAGCATTACTTCTGAATTCAATATTTTATATTCTTCTTTATGCACATATGTTGAGCATTTTTGCATGTTTCTAATGTGTTCTTAATATTATTAGAAAGCATAATTTAAGGAATTTCATAACACTTGTGTGGAATTTGAAATGCATGTTCAAATCCCTTTCTGGTGAATAATTATATCATTTCTAAATACTTATGATTATGACTAATGCATCAGTGAACATCTTCATGCATAAATCTTTGTATAAAATAAGTAGCATTTGGCTGGTAGAGAAAGTGGCAATTGATTGGAAAAGAAAAGAACACTATGAGCAAAAGGCATGAAGGCAAATATGATATATTTGGGAAAACAGTGCATCTAATGTTTGTGAGTGTGAGATTAAGTAGCGCAAAAAGTTTACAGTGTGACAGTAAAGTAGATTTTGGAGGGTTTATATGTCATACGGACAGTAGTGAGGCTGTCTGGATTGAATATCTGGATTCACCATTTAACAACTATGTGGATTGTGGCAAGTCATTTCTCAATCTTAGCACATTCATTTCCTTATACGTAAAGGGTGGTTAACAGTACCAACCTTATTGGGGATTTACAAGGTTAAAAGAAATAATGAAGGAAAAGGATGTTTCTGGCACATATGAAGCTATTAACAAATGTTTGCAATGATTATTGTTATTATCATCCTCATCATTGTTGGTCTCAACCTTAACCAATTTAACAGATGTTTTGCTCATTTAACAAATTTCATGACCTATGCTTCTTCTGGGAAATACAGAGAAAATAAAAGTAGCATTGTTAAAATAATACTGGCTTTGGTATATGGTAGATTCAGTATCAACTTATTATCTTTGTGACCATGGACATATTACTTAACACCTCTGAGCTCAGTTTCTTTACCTGTAGGACAAGGATATAAACATTTACCGCATATGATTGGTTTGAGGATAAAGTAAGGTAACATATTAAGATATCAGGTTTAATAGGCACTTGATAAGTGTTTGGTTATTATTTAAAATAGTATTAATAATGTTGCAGGTTTTTTTTAAATTTTAACTTCTCAATATACATTGTAGTTGGTTTTCATGACCCTTTACCCATTCCTTCCCCCCGTCTCTCCCCTCCCCACCTACATTATACCTGTTGACTTGTTTTAACAAGTTCATGAAATTGTTATGATTGTTGTGTCTTCCCCACCCACACACACACACCCCCTTTATTTGTTTGTGCATTTATTTATTTATTTATTTTAAGCTCTCACAAATAAGTGAGAACATGTGGTATTTCTCTTTCTGTGCCCGACTTGTTTCACTTAATATTATTTTCTCTAAGTCCATCCATGTTGTTGCGAATGGCAGTATTTCATTCTTTTTTATAGCAGAGTAGAATTCCATTGCGTAGATATACCACAGTTTCCTTATCCACTCATCTGATGATGGATATCTGGGTTGGTTCTAGCTCTTGGCTATTATAAACAGTGCTGCAATAAACATGGGAATACAGGT
>NW_007726753.1:365969-366947 GCF_000696425.1 Galeopterus variegatus
AGCAGTTGTTTCTTTTTTAAATTATGGTTAGTATTTAGGTCTCCCTTTAATACAATGTAATCAGGGCTTCAAAAATCACAGTAGGGTCTCCACTAAATATCCATCCTCACTTTACAATGAAAGGCTCAGAAGAGCAAATGGACCACAGTGCCAGAATAAATATTTCTAATGGAGAGTTTTCCCTTAGTTAATTGAGAGTCAGTTGCAACACAAGGGAAAAATGGGCATTTTCCTGAATAAGTTTTGTTAATCATCATAGACAGATGGAGCATTGGGAATACTTTCAGAGGAAAGAGCACTAGTCAGATGGATAAATGGTGGTTTTCTACACTGGCAGCACTTTCACCTTGTCTGATACTCAGAACTGTTTGTTTTCTTGCTCATTGGCTGGGTGGAGAGCATATTTTGGCCTCCTCCAATCAAGCTCTTCTTGCATAGCAATCAGAACGGCCTGCTGAACATCTAACTCCTCCGGGTTTCCTAATCAATTTCAAGATAAGGTATCTTTTCCTCCTCTCCCAGCTTCCTTTGTTATCACTCAAAGAGGCAAAAACATATGCTCTTTAAGATTCAACAATTTATTTGCACTCTGTGATTTTTCCCGGAGTGTCTGCAAAAAGTAGGTACTTCTAGGCTTTGTCAAGAAATCAGTCTTTGCCAAATATTGTCCAGCCCTAGGTGGAAATGCTTTTGTCTTTGTATGTGTGAAGCAAGTCTCACTGCTGTGGGCATCTGAGAGATCACCAGCTCACACAGGGAACTGCCCCACTCCCCTTTTTATTGCGGTCTCTATGGAGGGACTTTAAGAAAAGTCCCATTTACAGAAACTGTTCTATGGCTATTTTCACATTTACTTGTAACAGTAATAATTGTAATAATGAATAATGGTCACATACACTTTCTATGTAGCAGTCCCTAAATCAGTGCACCTGAAGCTACCTGGGACAAATGGTATTTTTTTTTTAACCAAATGATATG
>NW_007726753.1:367554-369491 GCF_000696425.1 Galeopterus variegatus
TCTATTTTTAATTTTTAAATGTAACAGATGAAATTACTGTCAAAATCTTATTAAAATTTGAGTGTTTGCCCTCAACTTCTATACTTATCCCAGAACAGTAACAGTTTGTGAACCAGATTTATGTGTAAACCATGCTTGGGCAGTACTGCTCAAAAGAGAGTATGTGTATTGACATGTTTAATACTCAAACTACCTTATGAGGTAGGTACTTTTATTTTTTTTTTCCATTTCACAAACAAGAAAATGAGACAGGAGGCATTCAGTGATTTGTTCAAGGTCATGCATTTTATAAATGTTGAAGAGGACTTGAACTCAAAATACAGAGTTTACACTGTTAACCATAGCACTATATTGCAAGAAATTAAGGTTTGCAATATGTTTCTTACACCAAATAATCAAAGATTGAGTTATAATAGTTTTTTATATTTGTGTCACACTTTGCAGTGTCAAAAGTACTTTCACATATATCTTACCATTTAATACTGACAACAACCCTAAGAGTACAGCATAAGAATTATTGTCCCCATTTTTATATGTGGACCCCTGTGTTCCAGATACATTAATTGACTTGCCTAAAATGATTGACTTGAGCGCAATATCTGGGCTCTGTGAACAGATTTTTTTGTCATCTTGTTTGATGAGAAGAACTATAGAATAGAGAACATTGCTCCAGGCAAGATAGAATAAGTGTTTGAGAAACTCACCTGCCAGTAGTAGCAAAAAAATTGTATGGTGAAAAATAACAAAATGTAAAATGCATAGTTGTGCTTATTAAAAATAAAGAACTGCTAGGAACCAGAAATAAAGATGCAACTACAAGTAGAAAGCTGAGCATGTGGCCTGAAGCTTTGGCTGCCCTGGTGAGTTTCCAGTTGACTTACTCAGAGACCTACGTTTCAACATGTACCAGCTAACAGGAAATGTGGAAATGATAGACAGCGGTGAGGATTTTTAAAGAGCTGTGTTCTCAGGAATGTGTAACTGAAAAAAAAAAATCTAACAACCATCCTAGCAGGTAACAAGAATACTTGTCTCTCTACTGTGATCTGGGTGAATAAAAGCTACTTTCTTTAAAAAATACAATTTGGGTTATCTTTTCGTATGTGCTTGGCATTCAAATCCATGCTACCTGCAAAGGGTGAGAAATGAGTACAGAATGTCATTCGAGATGGGCAATATTTTACTATGTCTAGAGGAACGTATGAAAACTGTTCTATAACATGTTACCCTTGCCAAAAGGAATTTTAACTCAAACAAAATAAACAATAAATCCCACTAAGGGTGAAATTCTTACAGGTTGGTATGATTGAAAGAACAAAAAGAGAAATTTAAACAATAAAAATTAAATATAAAATGCACAAACACATTTAAAATTAAATAATGGAAATAAAACTAAAATAATTTATTCAATAGCATTAAAACCTCAATGGAAGTACTAATTCCCAGATTTATTAAGCTGGGGAAGGAATTAGTAAATGAGAAGATGGATCTGAAGACATTATGCTGAAAGCAGCTCAGAGAAATAAAGAAAAGCCTAAGAGACATGTAGATTAAAATGATAATGCACAAAAAAACTAATAAAATAAATTTCGGAAGAAGAAAATACAGAAATTTAGAAGGTGCAATACTCAAAGTGATAACTATTGAAACTTTAAAGTGAAAGATAAGCCTCTTCAGTTTTAAGAAACACGGTACAACTTAAGCGGAATTAATAAAAGATAAACATTTACGGAGGCACATTTTTAATAAAGAAACAGAATGCCAAATATGAGAAATAAAATTTAAAACAGCCACAGAGGAAACAGTTTTCAAGTAAATTTTATTAAATAGTGACAGCTCACATCTTGACAGAGGCTATTCAGAGATAATTCTAGTTATCAGTCCCAGTCTGATTGTAAATATCTCTATAGGTCATAATATTACCCAAATCCAATGGG
>NW_007726753.1:369708-375540 GCF_000696425.1 Galeopterus variegatus
AAGTAAATTTTATTAAATAGTGACAGCTCACATCTTGACAGAGGCTATTCAGAGATAATTCTAGTTATCAGTCCCAGTCTGATTGTAAATATCTCTATAGGTCATAATATTACCCAAATCCAATGGGGAGCTTTTGAAAGGTGTTGAGCAGAAAAGTGATATGATTTTTTTTAAAAAATTCCTTTGAATTATTGCACTGAATTAGAAAACTCTTTGGACATAAATTCAGAAAGAATCTACTGTCATTTACTAGTCAAATGAGGCTGATCAAGTCTCTAAAATTTTCTGAGTTTCTATTTTTTTATCCAATTGAAGAATTTTTTAAATTTATCTTTGCAACATCATGGGTGTGATCACAACCATAACTATGATATTTATGTGGAATCACTGTTAACTCTGAAAAATGTAGAAGTATTACATGTATATCCTATGTAGGGTAAAAAAATAAGCAATGTAGACATAATAAAAGGGAATGAACATAATTAATCAGGAGACTCTTTTCAAATTAGAATCTACACAATGGGAATTCAACTTATGCCCAGGACTATACTCTACTCTGGAGAGTTTTGTAATTATGCTTTATAAATTATTGCAGTCTTTTAGGAGGGGTTACTGGACTTTCTAGAAAAGCCTGAGGAATGGTCTTTCCCAAATTTACATACACCATATCCTTAAGATGAAGAGATGCTGCTTCTAGGTCCTTAATAGGGGAAAAACCTACTATATAAAATTATTTTTAAATCATCATGCCAAAGGGATACCTGTATTCCCATGTTTATTGAAGCACTATTTAGAACAGCCAAGAGTTGGAACCTGCCCAAATATCCATCATCAGATGAGTGGATAAGGAAACTGTGGTACATCTACACAATGGAATACTACTCTGCTATAGAAAAAAGAATGAAATACTACCATTTGCAACAACATGGAGGGACTTAGAGAAAATTATATTAAGTGAAACAAGTCAGGCACAGAAAGAGAAATACCACGTGTTCTCACTTCTTTATGGGAGCTAAAAATAAATAAGTAAATATACAAACAAATAAAGGGTGGGAGGGAAGAAGACACAACAATCACAACAATTCCTTGAACTTGTTAAGACAAGTGAACAGATATGATGTGGTGGGAAGGAGGGGAGAGAGGGAGAGGGAAAGAGAAACAGGTAAAGGGACACAAAAATCAACTACAATGTATATTGAGAAGTTAAAAGAAAAAAATAAAAATAAAAATAAGAATAAATATTTTAAAAATTTTAGAAAGTATCTTGCTAAATTAATCATAAATACCTTTTAATTGTAGATGGGTCATTGTAACTTTATAACCAAGATTTTGTCCTGGCTAGGAAATTTACTAAAAGACAAAACAAAATTTAAAATATTAAAACAAAACATAAAGATCAGGATGACAGATGAAGTGTTTGCATGCACTTGAAGTGAGGCTTTATACATAATAAGTTTAGGCATGGGTATAACTTAATGACACTTGATTTTCTAACAAGACCTTAAACTTGTACGTTACTTTTGTGTTCGCATCAATTAACTTTTTTTTTTTTCCTTTTTGTCTTTTTTCGTGTCCGGCAATGGATCGCAACCCTCAGTGTTGCACCCATACCGGACCGGGACGGCAACGGGATCGCAACACTCAGTGTTGCTCCTACACCTCGCTCAGCCAGTGAGCGGGAACCGGTCTGTATGTGGGATCCAAACCCTTGGCGGGAGCGCCACCACACTCCCAAGCGGTGCACTGTAGCAGTGCGCCACCGGGCCAGCCCCCGCATCAATTAACTTTTGCAAATCAATATTAATTAGGGAAATGATATCTGTTGAGATGAAGATGCTGAAAACTACAGGATTTAGAGCGGGCCCCTAAGCTATAAAGTGTAAAAGCTGGGTGAAGTGTTCTTCTTTTGGCCTGAAATCCCACATTTTTTCTTAAATTTTGTAACAGTGCCTTCTGAATTTAAAAATACTGCCATGATCACCTAGATCATAAACTGTAAAGATAATGGGAGTTATGTACAGGGAAGTTAGAAATGTCTTAGTTAAATTTCAGTTTCTGGCCAGCTGCAAAAAAAGAAAGAAAAAAAAAAGAGAGAGAGAAGAAAAGAAAAAATATCAGTCTTGATAAGATACTGGTTTCAGAAAAAAAGAGTCCATATAATAGCAATGTCTTTTACGAGAAATATAAAACCTATGTAATAGCACAAATTTTGCCATCAACTGATCAAGTAACTATAGGCCAAATTTTAATTTGATCACTAAACAAAAACTTGAGAGCTTGTTATATGACAAATACTGAGATAGGACCAGAGAATAAGAAGATGAATGGGACATGGACTTAGTTGTTTTCAAGAGATTAATGGTTAATTGCAGTGGATCCTTTAGCTTTTATGAATCACACTCTCCTTCAAGAATCTGCTGAAACCTTTGGATTTTATCCAAGAAAACTGTAGAGGTGACATAGACTTGTATATACAATTCTGTTTACAACTCTGAGGAGTTACAGATTGTATCCTCCTTCCCAAATAAAGGTCATCTGCAGACTCTACAGAACTATGAACCTCCTGTAGGTAAATCACATCAGCCTGAAGTAATGGAAAAGAGAAATACGCACACACACTGGTAATATTAAAGGTATGTACTAGTCCCAGTGGTGGACTACAGAAGGAAATGATAAATTCTGCTAACAACAGAGCAGGGGCAGCTTCTGAAAGGAGAAGATGTTTGGGCTGGATCCTGAAGAATGAGCTCAGGGGTCAAGAAGTCTTTCTGGAACTTCAGTTTCTTAAGTTGTAAAATTCAGGGCTAGAAGATCTCGGAGGCTCTTTCCAGCCATTAAATTTTATCATTTTATGGATTTCAGAAGATGCTCATAAGCTGATGTTTTCCCACCTACTGGCACCTCTTGACCTGTCTTTAACATCACCATTCTCTTATGACATTCTCCCAAATAGACGTAATTGGAACTGTTTTAGTGGAAAGAGGTGGTCTGGAATAAAAGCTTACACCACTGCAAGGAAGAGTTCATGACTCGAAGTATCTCCTATTTGAATAAAGAAACCTGAAAAACTGCTTCTTTTCTACCAGTCCCTACTTCAAGGATGTCTCCAAATACTTCACCAATAAGAAGGGAAGCCTGCCATATGTGCTACTGAAATTGTGGGCAGGGTCACCAAAAAGTGACTACGCAGGGCAGGGACACATGAAAACATTTCTTAGAAAACGGTATTTCTCCCATTTCAGTTGAGACAATGTTTTGTTTTTGTTTAGGAATCATAGAAACTGCAAATGAACAGGCTGTATTGGGTCATCTAAACTTTCCTCCAGGGAGCTGGATGAGTTGCTGCAACAGATCCATTCAGTTCTCTCCAGTTTCAAGAGGAGACTCCAATGGGGGTTTTCACCACACTCTGGACAATCGCTCTGTGCTCCAAGTCGGTATTGCACGTGTGTTGTTGTGACATTGAAAAGAAAAAGAACGTCCAACAAAAACATTTTTGGAAGGAGGTGGTTAAGAGAAGTTAACTTTATACATAGATGTTAAACTTGAGTGAGTATAAGGGGAACTGTATTTCTCTAAGCTGAAACAAGTAGTGTTTCATAATTTTGATTAACCAAAGATAAAAAGGTCATTATGCTTCTGTTTTCTAATTATAAGTCCACTTTATTGTGTTTGTCAAAGACTGTTAGATTATTGGATTTTGTGTCTTGATTTTTTTTTAAATTTTGGTTTTTCTAAACATATTGAATATTATTCTAAACATTTTAAGCTTGAAAGGAATTCATTATCATGTGTATGTTCTAAAAGGATGTATGTGTGTGTGTATGAGAGTTTTGTTGAATGTTTAGTGTGCCAAGTCATTGTTATATATTCTACATGAATTTTCTCTGTTACTCTATAAAACATTGTGATGCATTTTATTTCTATTCTAGATAAATAACAAAGAAACCATCAAAACTGAGCTTTACAAAGGCTGAACACATTTCTCAATTTTGTAACTGTATGTGGCAGAATGGAGTTTTGAGCTCAGGTCTATCTGATTCCCAAGCTCTGAACCACTCACTGTCTTTTACTTCATATCCCTAACTCAGTGCATTCAGCAATTATCAGGTATTTAAAGAATGTTTTTCAATGGGTTGTCCTAAACCCATTTAGATTTTAGATTAGAAGGGAGAAGTAGTTTTTTTTTTTTTTTTATCAGATTTCATGTGGTTAGGGAATTTGCTTCTGTCCAGAAATATATGGAGAGTGTAAATTGTAGGTTTCAGAACCTGATTGACTTGTTTCATACTTGTTTCAAAGTTGTTTTTTCCAACCTTATGCATTGTACATAACATCTGTGTCTGCCTAAGTTTTCCCATCTCTAAAATGGAAATTTTAAGGCTATGTTCTTCATAAGATAGTTGTGAGGATTTATTGAGTGGATATGAAAGGCAGTAAGAATACTGTCTAGAATCTATCATGTGATTAAATATCAATTATAATATATTGCACTGTTCTATATTTATGATTGTACTAATATGTTTATTAATTCTCTCATTATTCATTATATATTTATTGTTTGTATTGTGCTATTTATGTATTTTATATGTATTCATGTATTTTAATTTATGANGATGGATGATTCTAGCACATAGTAGGCATTCAGAAGAAGATTCAGGGGGAAACAATAGGCTAAAGTTAGAATGAATGATTTGCAAAGGAAAAAGCAGCCTTCCTTACAGTTTGGTTTGTGTATTCACTGAATTTTCTGATAATTAATATGTGCGATGGTTGCCCTTTCACAAATGAAAACATGGCTTTCATTCACGCTCTCTGAGTGTAAGTAAAACAAGGGTTACTTAAGTTAATCAGATGACACTAAAATGTATTTGTGATTGGAATTATACAATTATATATTGTATAATTTTTCAATATCTATTAGCACCTAAAATTTATGCCTTTGACAGACTATTGGGAAAATACATTAATTGGATATAAAGGAAAATAAAATCACTTGGAGTGCCAATATTCAAGCACAAGCATACTTAACATTTTTGTATGTTTATTTTAATTTTGTTTCTTTATTTCTTTAAGTATGAACATTTCTCCTTTTCTTTCTCTATATTATTTTTATATGCATATAATAATTTTGTAACATTTTTACACATAATTACATGTCACACACATTTTTCTTGTTGTGACATACTATGTAAAACAATAGTTTCCATATTTTATTTAACCATTCTTCTAATTGCTGCAAATTTATTTTATATATCATTTATATATTTTTATTTATTGTACTTATAAATAATAGTATAACAAGCATTCTGTGTATAAATAAATGCTATTGAGCCCTGAATATGTGCCAGGTCCAGGGCTTGGTCCTGAGGAATCAACATTGAATAAGACATGACCCAGTCTGTAAGGTCCTTAGAATCTTTTGAAAAAGACTGGCAAATAAATCAGTGAATGCAGTTCTCTGTATAACTCAGTGAGAACTTTGATCCTATGTTCAAAATTTGCATTTGGAAGCAGAGAGGAAGAGCATCTACTTGACGTAGGCACTTGGGGTTGAGCTGGGGCTGAGAAGAATTGAACTGGACAACATGATGGGGATGGAAGAATTTTTTTTTCAAGGGAAAAAGAGCTTGTACAAATGTACGTAGCTTGCTAAGGAATATTGATTAGCCCAATATGTCAGGAGAAAATGTTAATGATAGGTAATATTTAATTTGTCAGGTGCTGTGCTAGCCACTTTATACTTATTAGTTTATTTAATCCCTACCACATTCTTCTTGAGCAGATATTATTATTATGCTCACTTTCACATGAAAAAACAGAGGCTACATG
>NW_007726753.1:376790-377942 GCF_000696425.1 Galeopterus variegatus
TTTAAACTTATTTTAAAATATCACTAGGCATTTGTATGCTATATTTGAGAAGGTAAAAAAAAAAAAGAGTCCTAAATTAAGGAAGAGGTTTTAGAAATTCATTGGAAAAAGTTTAAGAAAGTAGAATAGAATTTACTGGGCTTAGTTATAGATTGGCTATGGATGTCTAAATTCATTTCTTTACAGAAATTACCATAGTGGAATTGTTGTTCATAGGATATTCACAATTGAAAAATATCGAGTATATTTTCAGATTTATTTGTTCATTTGTGTGCCAGTTATTAAGCTATTTTTTCCCCAGCAAAATCAGTTTTATAATCTACTTAGTGGTCTTTGGCCTGGTTCTCTGTAAGCCATGTTTCGCCTTTTCCAGGTGGATCTCTGTTACATCCTTTACCCTGGTGGAAATATTCTGATCCAGGCTTCAGCAGTTTTCGGTGCCATCAGAACAAACCTCATTGCACACACTAAGAAGTACCAGACCAGATGAATCCATCTGCTCTTTAGGTCTCAGTGTCAACACTGCAGGGCCTCTCCCCAGGCATCCAGGTTCCCAATGCTCCAACCTCTTCCTTCTGTTGCTAACTCTAGGAATGGGGTAGTTCTTTAGCTTTGTGTCACCACCATGTCTTCTTTTGACATTTTCCATCTTAAACTCCTTTATTAAATTTTCTCTAATAAAAGAACTGGTAGTATGTATTCAATTTTTATGACTAGATCCTGACTACTACTTCTTAACAAGGTTATGACAACATCTCTGTTACCAACAACATATTTCTGAACTAATTAAACAATAGCTTAACACAGTAAGTAAAAAAAATTAAATGTTTTAAAAGAACAGTTCTCCTAAGAACTTATATCTCATTTTATTTTTTGTATTTATCAATACTTCATGATTAACTAACTAAATAACCTTAATCATCTTTTAACTAGAAAATGTTTCATAATCCACAACTTTGAACTGTAATTTGTTGAATGGGCCTTAAAATTTCCACATAAATCACCCATATAAATCACTTCAATTCCTTGATTTATTTGTGTTCAAAAATATTTGTGAAATAAGAGTTGTGTGGTTTTGAATCCCTAACAGTAAATTTGTAGAATTTTAAAAGATCTTGGAAGAAAGTTTAAAAGATCAAAAATGAAAAAAAA
>NW_007726753.1:379636-380879 GCF_000696425.1 Galeopterus variegatus
AATAATAATAATAATAATAATATTTAGGAAAGGATATAATTTGGAGGTATGTACATATGTAACTTTACATGAATCCTGATTTTCTAAGAATGTGTTTTCCCTCCCAAGTTATTAGGGGTTAAGTTCTTTGAGTGAATCATGCTAAGTGAATTCACATTTGAAGAACTGAAGAACTGATGAAAAGTATAAAGAATGAGCTAAAAATGAGTATAAATAGAGTTTCTAAAATTTTCTTCCTTCAACCTAATGATTTTCAGATTTTCTCATGTCTTCAGCTGCATCCATCTACTTTGGAGACCATTTCATTGCAAAGATCATGAAAAGATTAACATAATGACTTGTCTTTATATTATGACTCTTGTATTAGCATTAGGATTTTGAGTTACCTATAAATAAACTGTTTTTTCTTTCCCTTGAGAAATCATATAGAGAAAAATATTAAGGCAAAGACAAGTTGAAAAAGATTTTAAAAAATAGTAAAAATTTAACTTTATTTTCTTGAAACCTAAAATCTGATGGAGCAAACTAACTTGAAAGCATTTGCATGTAAAAGAAGGCTGAATGGCATGCATAGGTAGAAAAACGTGTAACGTGCTATAAGAATAGAAGGGTAAGAGAAAATCATTTTCCTAGAGGCTCGGAAGAGATTTCAAACAGAGGAGCCATATACGAGGGTACTTCAAAAAGTGCATGGAAAAATAGGATTAAAAGGTAACAAACATCTTTCCACGAACTTCTTGAAGTACTCTCGTACTATCAACATAGTCTAACTTAATCCATACGCTACTCCAAGTTGGCAGCAGTACATCCTAGGATACTCTTAATCATAGCCATGACATTTGATATTGTGAAATAATTTTGAAAAAACAAATATGTCAGAATTTTTAAATTAGATTATTTTTAATTTTATTTATGCCATAATGTCTAGATGAATGCTGTGGCAGTAAGGAAACTGATAACCCACCCCAAGAGTAATTTCATATGAATTAGAGAAAATCCGTCTTCTCATTTACTTCAGCTTATTCTGCTCATGGTGGCAGTCAATGCCATCATGATAAGGGAGGAAACATCTGAAGCTTCAAGAAAAAATCTCAGTCCTGAAGTGTACAACAGTGAAGAAAACCGAGGAGTTAACTTTGACAAAGGGGCTTTTTAGTGACTTTCAATTTGTACCATCCAATGAACTGTCAACCTCATCTAAACACTTCACTATAGAAGGAAATGGACATTTTCAAGTATTTAA
>NW_007726753.1:381253-402672 GCF_000696425.1 Galeopterus variegatus
AGAAAAAATCTCAGTCCTGAAGTGTACAACAGTGAAGAAAACCGAGGAGTTAACTTTGACAAAGGGGCTTTTTAGTGACTTTCAATTTGTACCATCCAATGAACTGTCAACCTCATCTAAACACTTCACTATAGAAGGAAATGGACATTTTCAAGTATTTAATAAGAGAGTGGGGAAAATCAATTTAATTAAACAAACATGGAATCTAAAATATGCAAAGAACTCTGATTAGAACTATGAGGAAGACAATCTTTTATCCCAAGGAGCTTAGAATTTGGAGATGAAGTATGTTTGCCTTTATTTATATTCTCAGGAAAAGTCAGTATGGAGAATGGATACTTTTGTCATATTCTTAGAAGTCAATATTCTCAATAAGAATATTGAGAAAGAGGGACAGCAGGGAAACTCCATCAAAACAAAAACAGCCTAATAAAGATGTAATTGAATCCTAAACAAACACACAGTTATCCTGAGGTCTAGCTCTTTTAACTTTTAAAAAGATTTTCTATCTTTTTTTTTTTTACCTCCCTGTGTATTCTTGCAAATAATCCTCAGTTGATTATTAACCAGTTTTTTCCGATTACACTTAAGCATTGAAAAATGACTTGCTGTTGTGATCTTTCCCTCTTTCTTTACAAAGTTATCAGTCAAAACTGTACAACTGTTCACTTTACTTGTCTTTTGTGATGTGATCCCCTCTCCCCCACCCCCAGCTCCTGCTTATACTGAGAAACTGATTTTATGAAAGCAGATCCAGAGCAACTCCTATTCTCCCATGTGCAGGAGAATGAAGATCTTCAAGGCTTGCATCAGAGGAGAGGTGCTCCTAAGACTTTTGTAAATTGAAATGAGAAATGCCCTTTGCAAGTAATTGTAAAAGCTTCTTCTGTACAAGGTGGCCACTCTCAGAATTAAGATTTGCCTCTCAAAGCACGTCTGTCTAGCTTCCCTCACAGGTCCCACCCCCATAGCACTAATGATAACCTCATGCCTCCTACTCTGAAAGCAGGAATCGGAACTATTTCTCTCATGTTAATAAAAATTATGTCATTCTGGGCCCTATAATGTATTTTTTTGATTTTCTTACATCAGAATCTGGCTTATAGGTGGTTCTGTATCATCCAGAAAGCTTCATATCTTACTATCATATTCAGATTTAATTCCCTGGTCTCAGAATCCAGCCAGATATATTTGATTTACTGAGAAGCTAAGCCTCTTGTCATATCCTGGTCAGATGTGTAAGAGATAAAGGTGAGATCTGAGAGAAAAAAGGCTTTCTGGAAATGCCTGTCTTTTCCTTGGTGTTACAAATGATTCTGTTTGTAAGTGATTAAAGGTGGTCCAGGCAGACAGAAAACACAAAGGGTAGATTCATAACCTCTAAAAACAATACCTTCAAAGATTTCCTCCCAGAATGCATGGCCCAGAGGCATCCCTTTGATTGATCTTAGTCCCTAAGAGTTGCTTCAGCACCAAACAAGTTCTTATTATGCTTCTTTCCTAAGAGACTTTGATATTTTATTGTTTTTTATGACAATATTGAGCAAGAGTAAATAGTCAGGGCTTCTCCAGTCTTTCCTTGTCTGTAATGTAGACATATTTGCCCCAAAGCAAGACCAGCTACCTCACTCTCAGGACCTTACACAGTGCATTACTTATCCAGTTTACTGTGTCAACAGCCATTACCTAAATATGCTCCTGTTTGGGGGAGAAAAATAGGGGAATTTATACACATCCACATATTGGGAGATGACAAGTTGGAAACAGGGAAAAATGAAACCAGTATTACATGTCAACAGTATTTTAAAAGGTTAAGAAATGTAATTTTGGGAAAGGTTTTAAGTAATATTTTAGGACTTTGCATAAAATATTTTTTATTAAAATTTTCAACCTTGTAAAATTTTAAAACCTTGTTCCAGGAAGAAGTGTGATTTTTGGCACTTCACGTTCAGCAAATCACTGAAACAGATTCCTTACGCATTATTGTCTTCCTGTAGCAAAGATAGCTATCTGTTTCACCATCTAGAATGTGATCTCTATCAGAACAAAAATTATTTTATTTATTTGATATTGCCTATAGCAAATATGATCTTAAACTTTTCAGATAAGTACTATCATAATGCCTAAACATTGAGTATGTAAGTATTTTGGTCATTTCAGAGCAAAAAAACCAACGTTGGAATTTGAACATTTCCAATTTTCTCACTTTACAGGGAAAGCTCCTGAGTACTATGTCACACTGCCTACTATTGTGGGGAGGTAAAGTTTGTACTTTGTGATCATAACAAGTAGAACTAGAGTCAATGCCTGAAAGTTACAGAGGGAAGAATTCCACTTCGAAGAAATAAAGATATTTCCAAAGACTAGAGCTGTCCAGAAATGGTTCTCTTCCTAGAACAATGCCTAATACATTGTAGGTGTTCAATAAAAGATTGATTGAATGGGGCAGGATGTCTCCAAATAAAGTGTGATTCTGTTCTTGAATCTCTTTAAATTAAAACTGAGCAGCTCTTTCGTAAGATGTTGAAGAGGGGGGCCTTTGCAGTATAAGATTAAATGATCTCTAGGTGTTTTTACAAAGGAAATAGGGAAGAGGAACAGAGAGACAGAGAGTCAAGAGTTGCAGAAGCTATGTTTAATTATTTCCAGGGGCTAGGAACTAGGAGTAAATAGCTTACTTTCTTGTAGACTTGACCAATCTGTTTCATAGGGGTCATCCTACCTTGAAGGGATGTAGCAGGGAGTATAGACTACATCCCCAATTTATAGAAGGAGCATTTGAGACAATGATGGAAATGACCCAGTTTCCCATGATCACCTCAAATGATTATTAACTGGCTTCGCCAAAAATCACCCCTCTCTCTATTGACACATATAACGCAATGAAAACCAACACACAGCCTTTTAACCTCCTAGTGTCAGATTTCCCCATCCCATGCCAAAGTGTTTTTCCAGAGGAGTTCTCTAGGAGTTTCACAGTTTAGAAACCAAGTCAGTTATCAGAAAGTTTGCTCAAATAGAGTTGAGATTATACTCAGTAAGCCAACCATTTGGACATCAGGGAATCAGTGCTCACTTTGCTACTACTTTGCCAAATGTGTAACATTTACCTGCTTATGTTCTGATCAAGGCTGACATTTATTCAGAGCTGTTGGCTTCTTTTCCAGCAGAGGAAGGTCTTGACTTTTTCAGTTAAATAAATAAAACTGGCTAGTTTGGCATAGATTTTAACATACTATATTTTTTCTTACTCAACCAATTCACTGGCTGCTTCTCTTGTTTTGTTTTGTTTTGTTTTGATTAAACTGGCTTAACTAGAGAAAAAATCTCTTTGATTTAGATTTTTGGAAGGAGTTATCATTCACTCTCACTTGGGCCTAACTCCAAGGAACTCCCAACTAGTTAGCATATAATACCACTTCTCCTTAACTGTTATCTTTTTTGCCAGCCATCTGTGAATATCTTGATCATGATTGATTTCCTTGGGACCATGACTTGATTAAAATTCCATTTCCTGAGTGATACAGGCAGGGAGGCCTTGTCCATTGACTGACAAGATGCATGATGTGGTTATGAATCTTTTCCCAACCCTGGGGAATTTAGTTCCCCACAATTATAAATGCCTAAGGAGCTCAGAACTAAAGTTCAGAAAATAACAAAGACTCCATTGCTCAGGTAGGAATATACACACAAATAAAATTTTAAAGCAGTAAGTACTAGTGCATAAAACTGGACTTCTACTAATAGTTACAGAGTGGCTATCATTTGCACGGTGCTACAGTAGATGCTGTGGTGTGACACCCAGGTCTCCGTTTAGCATCAAGGCAGTCTTTCTCAGCTGCTGTGAGTATAGGTTGCTGCTAACTCACAGCTGACTATATCTCTGGGAATTCCAACAGTTGGTGGAGGTCGTCTTGCCCAAATTTGCAAGTTCTCCAGTGGACCAGCTCACAATGAAAGGCCCATGCAGGAGCTACAATGACCTGCTCCCCCTTGCCTCAAAGTGGGACAACTCTGAAGAGCCAGCTTATCTCTGGAGCTCCCTGTGAGATGGGTGAGACCTCCATTACAATGGTATCAAGCTGAATATTTTCTTCTGTCCAGTCTTGCTCGCTTACTTCCTTAGAGATCTTGTGCCAAGAATATTGCCCAATAATCTATTACTCATAAATCTGCATCTCAGAGTTGTTCCCAAGGAAGCTGATCAAAGAAATATAACAGATAGTGATGATTGGTTCTGGTGACAAAGATGGATACTCGCTCTGTACTCTGCTTCATTACAATGTAGTAGAAAAGACAGAATGATAAGTAACTAATTATACTGTATAAAGAAGGCCATTCCTCCCTCTGCAAATCAGAGTTCTGGTGTCCCTTTCCTCTGCTTCCAGACTTTTACTAAGTTTGTATCATATCATATTATGTCATTTTATTGGTGCTGATATTCTCTTGCGAATGACTGTGGGCATTTTGGAGACAAGCATTAAGTTGTGTTTACGTTTATATCTCTGGCACACTTCCTGTAATATGACTCAGATGCTCAGCAATTTGCGTCAAATTGAGGAATGAATTAATGAACATAATTAAGTAACACAATGTGTAAGTTTAATGCAAAAAATATGTCTGTAGGATGATAAAACTTCATAGAATAGCTAGAATTTGGGTTTGGCCTAAAGAAATTCAATAGGATTGGGGCATATGGATATTTCAGACCGAGAAAGCAATACTGAATTAGTTATTAAGAACTATATTTTAGTTATAATAACCAGAACCTATTTAAGCTAATTTGAGCAACAAGGGGTCTTTACTGAAATACAACATTATACCTAATGGAACCACTGGCCAGCATTTCAATTGCACCATATGATGTCTTAGAACCAGGAATTCTAATATCAGAAACCACGGTTGTTATGATTGTTTCTCCAGACAATAAGCTTCCCTTCTCTATTTGTCTCCCACCTTTTTCTTTTTTGCAAGCCTTTATCTTTAGCCTACCTTTATCTCTTCATTCAAGAACTTAACAGAGATTTCATAAGGCTGTGAGTACAAGAAGAGAGAGAATATCCCCAGCTGTGGCCAAATACCAGTTTCTGTTTTAATCCTTGTTGTCAGCAGGGGTTGTGGGCGATACTGTAGAAATGCCACATGAATGAGCCTATGAATGGGCAGAGGAATTGGTAGTTCACATGAAGAACTCTAGACAGTGTTTGCTAAGGTGCAAACCTCAGGGTGAATTAGATAATTTCCACTCTAAATAGTGATAACCCTTATCAAATTCAACAACTTCTTTTGTCAACTTTTAACATCCTCTGTACATATGTGTGCGTGTGTGTGCGTGCACGCGTGTGTGTATTCAACAACTTCTTTTGTCAACTTTTAACATCCTCTGTACATATGTGTGCGTGTGTGTGCGCGCACGCGTGTGTGTGTGTGTGTGTGTAACAAGGTGGATTAAATAATTCAATCATGGTGAAAAGTTCGCTTCAACATTACATGTAGATTAAACTAATCTTAACAACAATTCTGAGTTCCTTGGGTGCATTTAATGTTAGGGAGGAGAAACCTAACTTTGTGAGATCACCTTGTCCAGGATTAAGAGTTGTCACATGTAATTCTCAAAATGGACAGATCCCCAAAACAGGCAGCAACTGTGGAGGTCTTACATGTGCCAAAACCCGATATAACAGTGAATAAAATATCATTTGTATCTTCAAAGAGCTTTTAGACTAACATGTGTGCTCATGACAGGAGGGTTTGGGGATCAGTGACACACAAACAAAATATTATAATGTGCTTTGTGCAGTGATAGGAGAAGAACAAAGTGCTCTGGGAACACCTCTCCCTGTTAGGTCCAGGATGTCTCAATATAGGAGGGGACATTTCATCTGTGTCTTAAGCCATGAGTAGCACTGGTTGATGAAGCAGCAGAAAGGAGAGTTCAACAAAGGGAACCGCATGTGTAAAACCAGAGCATCACTCAACATTGTGAAATGTTTGAATAATGATGAAAACGTTTAGTAGCAAAAACAAAATAGGTGTGTTTTGTGAGCATATCAGGGTAGGAGGCAGAAAAATGAGACAAGAAGAATTTCCAACAAAATTTGAAAGGGTGGAAGGATTTTCATACTCCACCAAAACACTCTGGAGGAAGCTTTTTTTTTGGCTCACTGGATGCCAATGAGAGGAGATTGTGTCCTAATCAAATGTGTGGTCTCATTCCCTGAGACATGGGACCTGGGTTTCCATGAGTGATACTCTGATCCATCTGTTATGCAATTTGCAAGACAGAGAAAGAGAGGGAGAAGAAGAGAAAGGGAGAGGAAAGGGAAGAGGGAAGAGAGAAAAAAGAAATGGGGGGAGGAGGTTAGTTATTGTAAATATTCTTCAAAGGAGGACTGAAAGTAGAAGACATTTGGAAAAAGTCTGCTCATTTCCACAGAGCAACAGGAAAACACTCTTTTGCAGTATGTGAATCTCTTTGCTCCTAATGACAATCTCAGTTTCTTGTATAATGGTGTATATCAAAGGAAATTTATGTATTGAAATTATTATTTATAGAATGAGAAGTAATCTGACCACATTTTCTCAATATTTCTCTTTAAGGTCCTCAAAATAAAAATAAAAACAAAAACAAAAATTAAAAAGTTAGCTCAACTGTCTTGTTCTCATAATTTACCCTAAACACAATTCTTTTTGGAAGGGAACAGGTCCTGGTACACCTCAAAGGGGCAGCATGGCATCATGGAATTTGGAGCCTCGGAGCCTGGGTTCAAGATGCTAGTGCCACGTTTTCGCTGTGACCTGGGCAGCATGCTTAACCTGTCTGTGCCTCAGCCCCTCATTTATAAAATAGGAATAAGAAAAGTGTCTTCCTCATAGGGTTGCTGGGAATATTAAATGGATTAATATACTTCAAAAAGTTTATGGAAAAATGGAATTAAAAGATAATATGAATCTTTCCATGAACTTTTTGAAGACCCCTCATATATAAAGGGTTTAGAACAGAGCTTGGAACCTACTAAATGTTAGGTTAAGTTTTCATTGCTAATATTATCAAGGTGAATTTTGAAATGATTTTAATTCCCATTTCCTTTTCAATATAACTTGGAATAGTTAGAGGTCTTTTGTTTCTCCCTAACTCGTTTCTCTGTCTCTTTCAAACTAGCACACTCTTTTGGGGAAGTGATATTCCAGACAAATGCTTCCTAACTGACTTGAAGAATGTCACTTCCTGACAAGAGCACAAGATGAGTCCCAGTGACTGACCAGCAGTGATTCAGGTTCATTACACAATCCATCACCCCTACATCATGAGAGTTCCAGCCAAGCCTGGGGGAACAAAAGGTTTGGGGTCAAACATTGGGAAATGTTAATTGTACTCACTAACTCTAGCACCTCCACATACATGGTCTCGCATTCTTAGCTAGACGTTACCTATATTTATGCCTTGTCTTCCCACAGAATGTCAAGTTTCTCATGGGCAAAAACTCTTCCCTGCTTTTCTGTATACCACACTACCTAGCACATTGCGGACCCAAAGTAGGTGTTCAGCAAATACAAGCTGAATGACACTCATTTCTAAAGCTTGGGAATGGGCAATCATTCGATGATTGGTTTACACATACAGGATATCTATACATTTTGCCGCAATGCCTGTTTAAGTCTCCAAGACCGTCATATCCTAATACCACAAACTTAAGCTTCTGCAGATTTTCCACATCTGCACATCTAACCGTTTAATACAACTATCATTTATTGATTGCTTACTAGGTACTGAGCACTGGTCTTTAAAATTTACCTCCATTATCTCATTTATTACTCACAGAAATCTTGGAAGCTAGTAATATTATTATCCTCATTGTATACACATGAAACCAAGGCACAGAGTTTTGAGGAAACAAATTTAATGAGTAGCAGGGCTAGAAATTGAACTTCCACATCCCCCAAAGACTGACTCCAGTTTTTGCACTGAACTACCACCCCCGTGCAACCACAGTCAAACCAGACTGTCAGAAATGTTCCATTTTTATTCCTGTCCCCACGCTTTCACTCTTACTGTTCCCCCAACAATAAAAGTCAGGATATCGTTATGCCTGTCCTTTATCGTGTACTGCTAAGAAGATGTCCCAAAACACTCAGCTCATATATGTTTTCATATTACCTTAAATCTTCTGGACTATATCCTGCTTAATCAAATGCTCATATATTGCTCATGTACATTTCACCTCTACTAAAAGTCTAGTTTGATAAGCTTCTCTGTGGAAATGTATTCTTCCTTTCTCCACTGTACAACACAGGATCCAGTGCTAAACTCGTATCCAATACTCATTACAGACTTAAGAATTAGTGGATTCCCAGAGGGTAACTATAAGACTTTGGACCCTGAATTCCACTATCAAATAGCAACCTGGTAAGATCTTTACACCCACTACTCACTAAAACTCTGGCACACAAAATCTTTAGAGCTATGTGGCAAGCCACCACGGTAGCAACTGATGGCACAAAAGTGGATTGCAGAGTTCAGCAAACTGGGGAGCCACACACAAGTGATGGGCATAATTCAGTGTGACTGCATGTCACCTATAACAGAGGGACACATAAATTTCCATGAGTGAATAGAAAAGAAAAAATCAGTAATGTTTGTAGATTCTGTATTTCTCAATACCTATTCTAACCTGAATGATTGGCAGGCTGGATATGACGTCATAAAGAGGGAGGAATCACAATGAGCAAGGTACACACACCATCTCTCTAGAATCAGTCTCCAAAAGTTATGTAGCAACCTTGTCTCAAGTGTTTGCTTTTTCTCAGGGTTCCAGTGGTAAAGGTCTGAATTTTGTAACTGCAATTTCACTGCATCTAGAGCTCCTGTTAGAATTCCCTTTGGTAACTATTAGCATTTAGTTTACAAGCCTCTCTTGGGGAGGGAGGTGTTGGCTAGAATAAGTTGTAAAAGTGAGCAGGGCAAAAATAACTGAATTCAAAGTTGAACAAACAATTAAAATCTCAGAAATTGTAAAGCAAACAAATCCATGGTGGAGATGTTTCTCCAGACGCTTCCGTCACTTCTCTATCTGCTGTTTTAAATCTAGTCTGAAGGCTAGGACAGAAGGGGATCCCTTTGCTACTTCTGCTCACTGATTACTCCATATGAAATAACAAAACACAAAAAACAAAAAAAAATCCAGGATCTGCTCTGTAACAAGGTTGACATGTGGTTAATCAAGTTTAATGTGGATTTTAGAAAAAGTATATACAACCTACTCAAAAATAACAAATGAACATATGTCAAAATTCAAACAAAAAACAGTTGCAGAGGAGATAACTTTATAGATTCTCTCTTAAGCACATTTATGATGAAGAGGATTAGGTTAGAAAAAACACTAGTCTGTCTTTCAATTTCAACTGAATTACGGTTTAGCCCAGAGTCAAAAATTCAAACAAAAAACAGTTGCAGAGGAGATAACTTTATAGATTCTCTCTTAAGCACATTATGATGAAGAGGATTAGGTTAGAAAAAACACTAGTCTGTCTTTCAATTTCAACTGAATTACGGTTTAGCCCAGAGTCCAATTCTTCCCCCAGCTCACTGTACACTAAGGTCTATCGGTGACCTTATGCCACTCAAACGTAGTTAAAGAGCACATTGGAACATGGGTTTATCCAAGAGCATATTGGGGCATGGGTTTGTCCAAGTGAGAGGTTGATGTTAGTGACTGAAAATCTTTAGAGATTAGAAAAAGAGAGTGAATGAGCAGGAAAATTAAGAAATGGCCCATGTGCACTGCCACATGGCATTATGTCTTGATTTGTTCTCTTTCTGTGGGTTATCCACTCTCAGGTCCCCTTCCCTCCCGACATCATTCCACATCTCTGCATTCTTAAACCACCTGTGCTCACATCTTATACCACATAGTTAAGATCAAATAGCAACCAAGTAGGTATGATGAAAAACTCTATGTTAAAAGAAAAAGTTATACATGACATGAATTAAAAAGTAGCACTAAGGCAAAGATTCAACTGTAAAATTCACTGAATCTGATTCTCCCAGGGTAGATGTGACTTCTTGGGGAGAACATTTTCATTCTGTGGGATGCTCTGCCAAGTCCTTTTTACCATCAGAAGTGACCTGTGCTGAAGAGTATGTGTCATATTCTTTTAATTCACTGAATCTGATTCTCCCAGGGTAGATGTGACTTCTTGGGGAGAACATTTTCATTCTTTGGGATGCTCTGCCAAGTCCTTTTTACCATCAGAAGTGACCTGTGCTGAAGAGTATGTGTCATATTCTTTTATCTGAAACAGTCCTTCTCATTCATGCCTCTTTGTCTTTATTTATTCTTCCCTTTGGCTCACTTTGATTATCCTTCCCAGTATTCCATATTGCATGTCTCTGCAAAAGCTCTTAGTTACTAGAGTCCTGCTCCCTCTGGAAAGCTGTGTCTACTGCCATTTTTCCAGTCTCTTACTCCTCTGAACCTCCAAAGCACAAGATCTTGTATAGAAGTTATTTGCCTTTTCTGTGCTATGGACACTTCATATTCTGATGTAACCTAAGAGATTCTCCAAGAAAAAAGGTAATTTTAAAAAAAAATTAATTGAAGATACATAGGAGTACAACAGAAACCAATTATATAGAAATACAGTTATCAAAATATTAAACAAGTTTATAATATAATGTGTGATTCTTTATTAATGCACTTAAAATGAGATTTATTAGCAAGTCTAATTATTATAATTCCCAATAGTGGTGAACTTAAATAATATTTTTAAATATCTGAAACACCGTAGTGTAATATGACAAACTAGAAACGTAGTGACAATTCATAGGTGCTAATAAAACCATTCTGTGTGTGGTAGTGGGGGGTAAAGGTAGTTTTTTGTTTGTTTTGCTTTGTTTTACATTCTTAATGAAAAATTTAAAAATGCTAAATTTCATTTAGAGGTTAATGAAAATGTTTGAATCCTATCAGATTGAGAATCCTTGGTTTATTACTTAAATAAATCTCTTATTATCTATCTGATTGACACTAGCTGGAAAATCAGAGCAAGGACATAGGCCTTATCCTTTCTGTATAACTCCTTCAGAGAATGGACTAGCTCTCATACCCTTGTAGAAACCAAATGAGAAGTTGTTGACTGTAATGAAATTAAATTAAACACCAATTTATGCATAGAGCTTAAATGTGCCAAGCCAACCACAGGCATTACCAGAATTAGTTAGTTATGCTTTTATTTGACATGTTTGATTTGCCTTGTAATATATTTAATTGTTTGCATTCCTATCTCTTTTAGTAAATTGTGTTTTCTTAAGCGTGAACTCTGCATCCAATTATCTCCGTTCAGGTAATGAGAGCTTACACTAAAGCGGCATCACAGTACATATATGGAATGAGTTAATACAATGTAATGAGAAAGAAGAATTGATATATGTCTCAAGAGGGTAAGGGGAGCCAAAGTTTGATGCAAGAGTTGGAATTAGAGATTCTTGGAAAATTAATATAAATAGGAAAGCTAAAGCACAATAAATCGGTTGGGGGTTTTCAACACAACGTTCTTCCATTCCTTTCCGTATTGCAATTACAACGGGTTCCCCCTTTAGAATACAACATAATCTGTAATGTGATAGAATATGAAATATGATAGTACATAAAATTGACCTTGAAAATTCTACAGTATTAGTCACATTTTCATATATTCTGAAGAAACCACATTTTTTCTCCAATCACTTAGAAGGTAAAATCAAGATCAGCTACAGCATCGTTCTGTGGTGAGATCTACACTCAGATATTGTGCTTTTCGTCTTTATTTCTGGGAGGTGACAGGTAGGGGGTTGGGGTGGGACTTTAAAATATAGAAGAAAGAGATGTTGTGATACTTTCTCCATATGTTATATTTGATAATCAGAATGAAAATAGGTGTTTCTAGGGAGAGAAATTTATTCATTCAAGCCTGTAGTGTTGAGGTCACATGTAAATCATTGGGAAGGTGGAAATACAGAACTGGAGTTACAAAGACTGTTAGACTATAGCTTCCTTAGTCAGGGGGTTAAATATTTTTGGTTTTCCACACTATAATTAGTGCAATGCATACAAATTGGAGTTTCTATAATGAAGTCATTAAGAGCATAGCCTCTGGAATTAAAAATACTAAGTTTATATTTCAACTTACTTTTTAAAAAGATAATCTATATAATAAATGTAGAATGTTGTCTGGATCGTAAAAAGTACTCAGTGAATATGAACATGTTTTACTGAATGGTTGAATGAGGTCATAGATGGTCAAAGACTTGAAAATCTTTCTTTCAGAAGATGGGTGACTTATATGATGAAATTACAAAAATAACTATAAAATTTTCTGAGGATATTGTGGAAAGAAAAATGTAATAGACTGGACCAATTACCCTTGAAGAAGAATCCAAGAGTAAGAAAAAGGGAAATCAGAAAAGGAATTGTGGAAGGAGTTACCAGAGAGCAAAAATAGAATTATGATAATGTGGTAATATTCAAGTCTTACAGAGACAAAAGTTTCACAGAAAATTAAAACTGAGACATTTCATTGAATTGGGTAATTGGAAGAGACTGACAAAAGTGCAGTTTTACTAAAGTTCTGGAAATATCATTGAGGAAAATGTAGAAATAGAAACAGTGAATAAAGAACAAACGTTTTGCAGTGACTGGAAGTAAAAGTATCAGACAGTGGTAGATGGTGAGTGTTGCCGAGCCATGACAACTTTTTGGTTTTGCTTTTGTGTTTGATTTTGAGACAAGGCAGAGGCCAGATAAATCTCTGGACTAGGGGTGGAGATGGTTGAAGATCCAAAGGACAGGATAATTGAAGCAAAGTCCCAAAAGGGATGGGAAAAAAGTTAATTTAGAGTCAAATTGAGGGGTAAAATTTAGGAAGAGGGACATATCCTTCTCTGAGTGAAGAAAGATTTTTAAAATGTGCATAATTAGGGAGAATTAAAAGTCATAAGGTGGCAGCTGAAGAAGCTCATCTATTCATTAAGGTGTAAGGTGTAAAGGTGCAAAGATGAGTGTACTGCTGTCTGCCCTGGTGCAGAAACCAACCTGGAAGGGTCAACCTGAGTTCTCTCTTCCACAGAAAGCCTTGATGCCAGAGAGGTTGGACTGGCATGCAGCTTTCCTGCAGCTTTCACTGATGTGAAAGGACCATGTGTGAGGTAGCACTTCAAAACCAGAAGAACATTTTAAGTGGCCAGCAAATAATGCCTGTGTATGGGTCAGTTAAGTCAGATTTGCCTACTTCACACTTGAATATATATTGTAAGAGTTAATGGATACATGTTCTCTCAGAGTTTGAAGCTAATACCATTTGACCAAATGCACACAAGTGATGGAAAATAGTTGCTTTAATTTCACATTTTGGCATGAAGGAGCCAAGATTTGCAAATGTCCCATATGAAATTCAGCCTTTAAAATGCTGGGACCCACTGGACTTCAACAGAATCCTGACACATACGTGCAGAACAGTTCTAATTCCATCCGGTTGCTTGTTTCTTTTCTTTCGTTATGCAGTGCTGACAGAGCAGCCACATTTCCCAAGAGTTCCCTCTTCCTCAATGCAGATGTTTTCCCAATCGTGATTTTTAAAAATTGAATATTTCAGATTTACCCATTGTTTTCTTTTCATGATGTGACCAGTTCAAACCATAGCCAAAGTTTGACCTGGTCTCTGAGAGAGAGTCACATAGCTGCCTTGTTCCTCTGTCCACTAAGAACATCTCAGGGACTTAAGGGACTTCGCTAAAAATAACTAGATACTCTCCTGTAGCTTACCAAGTACGACTTGAGATCCCACATTTTTCAGTACAAATCTATTTTGTTATTTCATTATTTTAAACCTATACACCATTCTTTTTCCTTACAGGAAAATGCATTCTACTACCTGCAGCATATATAAATATTTGCATTTGTAAATTTTGTTTTACATAACATCTTCCCTGTCAGATTGAAAGAGAAATTCTAATGTGTTTATGATAAATACTCTTTACAGCATCCTTTGGTTCTTACATGTAAATAGAGGCATTTCATTTCTGGCACATCTCTGAGTCAATTGGGTGGGTCTCTGATCTCTCTACACAATGCAGGCTGGAGGTCCCAATATAAAATACTAAGAGATATGGGCTGGCCCGGTGGCGCACTGCTATAGTCCACCGCTTGGGAGCGTGGTGGCGCTCCCGCCGAGGGTTCGGATCCCACATACAGACCGGTTCCCGCTCACTGGCTGAGCGAGGTGCGGGAGCAACACCGAGGGTTGCGATCCCGTTGCCGGTCCCGGTAAAAGACAAAAAAAAAAAAAATACTAAGAGATATTAACATCCATTTAGATTACTGTTTTTAGAAAATCACAGATGATGGAATGGGTAAGGGAGTGGAGGAGGGTAATTAAAATTAAAGGAAAAATAATGTAGACCAGATGTTGCATGGCAAGTTTCCACTCTGAGAATAACAAATGCCCACACTGGGCTGCCAGATGAGGTTAAAAATCATGGATATCAACTTAATTTAATAAACAATTAGATGACCTTCAGGGGAAAAACCAGTGCCAGTTGAGACAAATAACAATTATAATAAATTGTATTTTCTCTTCTCTATCCTTGTTCCTCCTTTTCATTTGGAAAAAAAACAACATATATTCCTAGACATGATCAGGATTCACAGTGACCCAACCTGCTTGCTGTTTAAACAGCCAAGGGCTGTAATAACAAAGGCCCAATATCTCTCCCCATAGTTTCACTTCCCTGGGACTCCTTTCAAGGGAGGAATACATGGCTCAAGAGCCACAAAGGAAAGGAAGAAACTGGGATGAAAGAAGAAACTATACATAATTAACGCAACCACTTGGGTTTAACCAAATTCTTCTGAGCTCATGCAAGGTGCTCAGCATGTGCTTGACTCATTTATTGCTTATCTTATCCCTTAGTTAATGCTCAAGGAAGCTCTAGAAGGTAGTTATTATTTGCAGATTCCAGGCAAGAAAATGTGAGTGCATATATGCTATGTGATGTAAGGAAGGTCATAGTTCTGAGTGGCATATAAAGTTCTGATCATCAATGTATTACTCCTCTTCCCCACACCTGCCATACAGCCAGTGTTGGCATTGTCTTAGTTTTATACAGCTGTGGTGAAAAATCACCAGCAACTTCTTAGCTTATTATATTACAGTTCTCTGCTTTGAAAGTCAGACTCACCAGGCTAAAATTAAGGTGTCAGAGTGCTTTCTTCCTTTATGGAGACTCTAGGGGATATCCATTTTGTTGTTGTTGTTGTTGTTGTTGTTGTTGTTGTTGTTGATGTTGTTGTTGCTGTTGTTGTTGTTGTTGCTGTTGTTGTTGTTGTTGTCATCGTGGTTGTAGTTGTTGTTCCAGGCTACCCACATTCCTTGGCTCATGGCCACCTTCCTCCATATTCAAAGCCAACAATGTTGCATTTCTCTGACTTTTATTTTTCGTTACATTTCCCTATGACTCTACCTTTCTGCCTCCTTTTTTCACTTTTAAGAATCGTTGTGATTATATTGAAGCTCACCTGAGTCACCCATGATAATCATCCCAACTCAAGATCATTAACTTAATGATACCTGTAAGATCCCTTTTGCCATGTAACGTAATATTAACAGGTTCCAGAGATAATGACTCAGACAACTTTGTGGTCATTATTCTGCCTACCACAAGCACACAATATCTCAACTCCTCTGATGAAGGTTCCCCACCATCTCATTCAACACTGTTCCTAGGATTCATCTTGCAATCTGTTTATGACTTTTCTCCTTTTTACAGTTCTGCCTGGTGAATGCCATTCTTAATCCTTATGTTCTAGAACAGATCCATGGTTAAGGAATCACTTTCTTGATTGATTCTCTTTACAGCCTGTGAGTGTGATTATGACGTTACTCAAAAAAGAGGGATACAAAATGGCTTCTCTCTGGATGGCTCATAATGAAGATAAAATGTATGAGAAGTATTGCCAACAGGTTGACTATTGGGAAAGTAGGATCTGAGGGAGAGTTTAATGTGCAAGGTATTTATTAAGGAGTTATAACCAACATCTGAGTAAGGAAAGGGAAAAAAAACCAGAATTGAGTAGAGGATAAGGTGGGCTGCAAAGCAGGTCTAGAAAGAGCCTTGCACAACCCAATGGGGAGCTTTGTAACTAGAATGATTCTTCAGAGACATCATGAGTTAGTCAGCAAAACCAGGCTTTTACTTATGTGTTGATGTGTCTTTGTATGATGGTCACCTCCTCCTATAGGTGAGATGATCTCTGAAGAGCCTGGCAACTGTGGGCTGCAATCAACAGCATCCTCAGGGGCTGGGGCAAGTCCTTTCTCAAAAGGAGATCTGGGGGCATATCACAACACCTAACAATTTTTGTTTTCTCTCATGGCCTCCTGTTTTTTCTTTTCTTTGTTTTATTTTCGTCTTCCTTGGTGCTTTTGACTGAATGTTTGTATATCTCCAAAATTCATGTGTTGAAATCCTAACCTCCAATGTGATGGTCTCAGGAAGTGTGTTCCTTAGCAGGTCATTAGGTCCTGAAGGCACCCACACAATACGCTTATAAAAGAGACTCCAGAGAGCTCCTTCACCTCTTCTGCCAGGTGAGGACACAGAGAGGAGATGGCCATCTATGAGCCAGGAAGTGGGCCCTCACCAAACACTGAAACACTTGCCACTGTGATGTAGGACTTCTCAGCCTCCAGAACTGCAAAAAATTTCTGCTGCTTGTAAGCCACCCAGTCTATGGCAGTTTTTTATAGAAGCTCAAACAAAGACTTTTGGAAACTTTAATTTTTACTTTGTTTTCCTTCAACTATTTACTTAATTTACTTCCAATAGTTTTGTGTCTACAGAGTTTGCTATTTGTGTATATTGACTGTATTCATTTTGAGTAATGAAGACAAGGCAGTTTTCATGGCTTACATAATACACCGCTTATTCTGAATGTCATATGATCACACCACAGAAAGTACCTTTGTCTAAGAACATGTTTAGTATGGTTTATGGCCCTCCAACAAGTATTCAGAGTTTAACAGATCTTGTGTTTAATCAATTAGATTTTCCTTTGCTGTCTCATCATAATATGGACTTTCCTCCATACTTTACTCATTTATATATCTCCTTTTATCATCGTACACTTCTACGTTTCTTCTCCCTCCCAAAGATGACCATTTTTATGTGTGTTATGGAAATAGTTTGGTGGGGTGTGTGTGTGTGTGTGTGTGTGTGTGTGTGTGGTTCTGAAAGCATGTTATTATTTTGTTCACTATGTTTACTAATTTTCTCAGGTAACCAAGTAAAACTTTAGCTCTTCCAATGTTGCTGTGCTTTCCCCAACCCCAACACCAACATTTAATCACACACAATCAGGCGTCACATACCATAATTTTATGCCTTTAACATTTCTTGCTTTCAACTCTTTTTTATAACCACTTGCTAACTTGCCATTCCAATCTGTGATTCTCTAACTTTTCAAAATACAGGAGCCTCTGCCTAGTTCCAATTTCTGTCTACAGTTTTTCCCTGTCATTTCCATTTCATAAGTCACTGCAAGGTGTGAATCATCCTGTTTCACAGATCTAAGCATGTTTAAAAACCTTCAACACTTTTTTGTTAGCTATTTTAATTCCAAAAAATATCTGGTTTCTATCAAAATTTATCAAATATGTTACCTCTGAAATATACTACTTTATATTACCCAAATGTATCTCTGGATGTCTTATTTCCTTGTCTTTGTTTATGTGATCCTCTTTGCTTCACACGTTCTCCCTGAGTATCTAAAGTATGAATCCTTCTTATGCCTCAAGTTTTCTTTTTAATCCCTCCTCTCTAAATCTTGCCCTTATTTCTCTCCCAGATGTTCTCTTTCTCTGTCTTTTATATTTATAGCACTTGCTTTTACCCGCAGGTAGCCCAAAGCACATTTACCTTGTATCATGTTGGCCAATCCTATAAGAATATAAACTACTTGAGGGAAAGAACTCAGTCCCTTATGTAGTATGTTTTCCACAGCACTTTATACAGGGTTCTGGGAATATTACATTTTGGATAAATTAATATTGAGTTGCATTTAAAATGTAAGCACTTGCACTGAGCTAAGTTTGAAAGGAATTAGAAATTGTGAAATAGAGTTATTAAGTATTCAGAAAATCACCAAAGAAAATACTACAGCCAGAGTATTCATCCTCAGAGGCCATTCAGAAACCACTTGGTCCTTTTCTAAGACACACTCATTATTTTTACAGCTGGGAAAGCCTGAGAAAATGTTCTAGTTTGAGAGATCACCTTTTTTACAGACTGATGCCAAGCTAAAATAAATTCCATGAAAAAAGAAATATTACAAAGTGAACTAGGAAATAACAAATAGAAAATTCCCTTTCCTTTATCCTCATGAGTTTATTTTTTTAGCATTGATCTTTTTCCTTTCCTGGAGTTTGGTGTCTCTTGATGTTAGGAAAAATAGGCACAAATCATATGGTTCATGCTCTTCAGACATGCATTTTTCTTACATCACAGACTCTGGGATGACATTACCACAGGTACTTTGCTCTAAGAAAATCATTCCTTTCTCTATTCCTATTTCTACCCAAATTGAAATATATGTTTTCCTTTATTTCTCATACAACAAGTCACATGGTATTAATGGTCATATTTTCATACAAACAAGTAATATTTGGTGGCATAAGTAATATTTAGAGTGATAATTAGGAACAAATAGTTGAAAGTATGGACATTCTGGTATATTGGTAGAGCTAAACTATATTGGTATAGACAGTGGTATATCTAAACTAAATAAAATAGCTTTTCCCAAATCCTATTTTAGAAAACACTCATCTTGGTAAAACCACTGCACCACATAACGGCAAACATGGAATGCTATGTCCTTCTTAGAGATTGTCTGCTTATTAGCACTTTAAGGTTCTGAAAAGTGGCACATTAAAAAGGCTGTCAAAGTGTTTTCACAACCGGTTTTTGTTTTTTGTTTTGTTTTGTTTTATATTACTCTCTTGTCTTACTTAAAAATGTATTAAATTTATAGGATACTAAAGACTGCAGATCTATACCAAAATAGATTTAGTCTCAAATAACAATAGTGTATCAGTCCGTTTGTGTTACTTATAACAAAATACCTGAAACTGGGTGATTTATAAAGAAAACAAAATTTATTGCTTACAGTTTCTGAGGCTGGGAGGTCAAAGGCTATCTGGTGGTAGTGACAGTGACCCAGGAGTCTCACACTGCAAGATGGTGGAAGCAGAGAGAGCAAGAAAGAGAGAAAGACAGACTCTCCTCTTTTAAAACCCTCGGAATCATGCCCATGACCACCATCTTTAATCCATTCACTACCGCATGGTCCTAAAATCCAATCACCTCTTCAAGGCTCCACCTTTCAATTACCATAATAGAATTTCCCACCCTCTTAACAGTCACGGTGGGGGCTAAGTACCTAATACATAAAACTTGAGGGACAAAATTCAAGCTTCAATGAGGTTTGGGGAGACATAATTCAATCCACTACATTCTGACCCTGGCCCTCCAAAACTCATGACCCTTTCACACACAAATACATTCATTTTATCCCCAAAGTCTTAACTTGTCTCAGCTCAAAAGTCCAAAGTTCAAAGTCCTATATATGAAATCAATACAAGTTATCTACTTCCAAGACACAATGGTGGGACAAACATAGTGTACATATTCCCATTCCAAAGAGGATAAATAGGCCAAAAGAAAGGAGAAACAGGCCCCAAACAAGTCTGAAACCCAGCAGGGCAGGTATTAAATCTCAAAGCTGGCGAATCATGTACCTTGAATCCATGTTTGACCTCAACCTATTCTGCACGCTTTTGTGGGGGTTGGGTCCCCAAGTCCTTGGGCAACTCTGCTCCTATGGCCTTCCTGATCTCAGGCCACACTTCAGTTCTTCCAGGCTGATGTTCCACTCTGGTAGCTCCAGAAGTCTGGGGTCTCCATAGCAGTCACACTCTCATGGCTCCACTAGGCATGGTGCTGCTGTTGGGGTTTCTCTGCTGCAATTCTGACCCCACATTTCCACCCCATTCTGTCCCTAACCCCCCAAAACTCTTGTCCTTTTCACATGCAACCTTTGAAATCAGGGTGGAGGCTCCCAAGCCTTCCCAGCTCTGGCATTCTGTGAGCCTGCAAACTTTTCATAGACACTGCCAAGGCTCCTGGCTTCTATCTTCCAAAGCTAAAGGTCCAACCACACTTGGGGCCAATTTAGCCATGGCTGGAGCAGCCAAAGCAGCTAAGGTGCTGGTGCTGGAAGCAGCTTCTGGAGGAGGCCCTGAGCAGCAAGTCTGTGTAGGGTGCCTCAGGCCTGTTCCCCAAAGAACAGGTCTTTGGGCCTGAAATTGAAGAGTTGTCCCCAGAGGCTTCTGCAATGCCTTCCAGGCCTTTTTCTTCTTTTCTTGATAATCTCTTTCCTTTGTACTAATCTTCTTAGCTAATGGTCGCTGGGCTGCACCGTTGCATGCTCTCTACTTCTCTTTCAAATTCTGGCTTTATGTTATCACTTTGCCACCATAACTCAGAGTAGGCTGTTACAGGTAGCCATGCAGCTTCCTTAATGCTTTGCTGTTTGGAAATTTCTCCTGCCAAACATTCTGGTTCACAACTCTTAAGTTCCAGCTTCCACAAAGTCCTAGGGCATGGACATGACATAATCAAGTTCCTTGCCAGTTCACTGCAAGGGTGATCTTTGCCCAAGTTTCCAATAAACTCCTGATTTCTATCTGAGACCTCCTTAGAATGGTCTTTACAGTCCATGTTTATGTTGACATTCTGCTCGCTGCCAGGTAACCAGTCTCTGAGACGTTCCAAACTTTCCCTTGTCTTTTTGTCTTCTTCTGAGTCTTCCAAACTCTTCCAACCTCTCCTCAACACTCAGTTCCAAAGCTGTTGCCACATTTTCAAGTATCTGTTACAAGCAACACCCCACTTCAAATAACAAGAAAATTGTAGTGTTGGAAAAGATAGTTTATTTCTTCCTTTTGGGAAAACAAGTTAAAAAATAAGCGTAGTATCACTGGGGATACAAGTTCCTATTTTTCTGTTCTATCATATAACATATGGCTTTCCTCTTCATGGTATTTTCATAGGGAAAAAAAATGGCTGATGCTGCTTTGATGTCTGCATTGGTGCTAGATCCCAGAAGGGGGAATAACAGGGTGACAAAAGCAAAATGAGGGTCTGTCCTGTGGTTCAATTGGGAGAGTGCGGTGCTGATAACAACAAGGGCAAGGGTTTGGATCCTATATAGGGATGGCTGGTTACCTCACTGGCTGAGCATGGTGCTGACAACACCAAGCCAAGGGTTAAGATCCCTTTACTGGTCATCATTTTTTTTAAAAAAAAAAAGCAATCGCGCATCCATTTA
>NW_007726753.1:402773-409282 GCF_000696425.1 Galeopterus variegatus
TTTAGCTACTTTTAAGAAGAAAATTTACAGAATTCAGAGGGGACAAAAATGAAAAAAGTCATGAGGTACTCTCCACTTCTAAAATCACTCTTGGGTATACAAAAATGAAAAGAAATATATGATTGAGATAGTCTTAATGATTAATAAAAGATAAGGAGACAGTGGCTATAGAAATACAGGCAAAGATTCATAATTGCATCTTAGGGTCTTCTTGAAGTCTGTACTGTGGAACTGAATCACAGTGAAGTCCACATATGTACAACAAAAAGTTAGAAATAAACCCTCTTAGACCCCTCTCACCCAAACATACACTAAAAAGAAAATTTAAAACATTATTCCAGTAAAAGTGATAGAAATAATTTCATAAAAGTTATTTGTATAATACAGTCTTTAGAAGATGTATATTGGTTGTATATAATGACCTTAGAAAGTGGATTATTTGAGTTGGTCCAGTCCTTTTCCCAAATTTGAACAGTTAATACACAGAATTCCCTATCCATAGTTAGTATGCTGTGCAGGAATAACATTTCACTTGTGGCATATCTGTATCACCAAAATAGCAAACCATGTTAAAGATTCTATTCAGGATGCTTGCTTTAGTGGCTTCTTTATAGTTTCTACTTTGAGGCACCTAAATTGTTTCAGCATACAGATTGATGGGTTACTAAAAAGTAGTTGAGAAGGATGTTAAAATTAATTCCCAAGATTCTGTTCAGACCAATTTGGTTAATAATTTCATATTACCAAGTACGTGAAAAATGTTCCTTGGGTGTTATTTCTGTTCAGTGTCTGTTTCATAGCATTTTTAGACTCATGCAATGCTTTTAACATCCTCTACCTGTAAAAATACTTTCACACATGGACTTGTGTGTTAGTCCGTTTTCTGTTGCTAATAACAGAATACCTGAAAGTGAATATTTTATAAAGAAATGAAATTTATTTATTACAGTTTCAGAGGCTGAGAAGTCCATGGTTCAGTCGATGCATCTGGTGAGGCCCTTCTTCTGGGTGGGAACTCTACACAGGGTTCTGTGGTGACTAGAGTATCCCATGGCAAGAGAATGGTTTGAGCAAGAGCTAACCTTCTCACTTGCTCTCCTTCTAAAGCCATCAGAACCACGCCCAAGATCACTCATTAGTCCACGAATGGATCAATCCATTTATGAGAGCACAGTCTTCACATCCAATCACCTCTCAAAGGCCCCACCTTTCAAATATTGTAATTGGATTTTCCACCACCTTGACCACCCTCTTAACACTGTTATAGTGGGGATCAAGTTTCCAAAACATAAACTTCTGGGGGATGCATTTGACCCATAGCAACTTGCTTTAGACTTATGACATAGCAGCAAGCTGGGTAGGATGGCCGTACTCATCTGCATTTTGTTTTATTTTATTTTATTTTATGTATTTAATTTTCATAAGCCAGGAGCTTCTTCAGAATGGGAAGTACTTAAACTCCTTTAGCCAAAGAAACCTCTAAGGATGACCTGTGGAGGATCTGCTGTTCTAGTTGGAAAATTACCTGTACCGGGCCACATCTGAACTCTTTTATTTATTTATTTATTTATTTATTTATTTTTAATTTAACAAATTAAATTTAGTTTAATTGAGCAAAAAATGATTCTCAACTTGGGCAGCCACCAGAACCAGAATAGATTCAGGATGACTCCGGGGCTAAGGTTTAGAGAGAAAAAGCAAAGTGATACACAGAAAATGGAAATGAGGTGCAGAAACAGCTGGATGGGTTACAGCCGTGTGTTTGCTTTGAACAGTTGGCTGCCTATAATTGGCTGAGACTCAGCTACTTGTTTCTTTTTTAATTAATTTATTTTTTGTTTTAATTTATCAATATACAATGTAGTTGATTTTCAGATCCCTTTACCAATTCTTCCTTTTCCTTCCTCCCTCTGCTCCCCTCCCCTCCATCAACATCATATCTGTCCACTTATCTTAACAAGTTCAAGGAATTATTGTGATTGTTGTGTCTTCTTCCCCCCCCCCCAACATTTATTTGTTTGAATATTTATTTATTTATTTATTTATTTATTTTTATTGGCTCTCACATATAAGTGAAAACATGTGGTCATGTGGTATTTCTCCTTCTGTGCCTGGCTTCTTTTCACTTAATATAAATTTCTCTAAGTCTGTCCATGTTGCTCTGAATAGTAGTATTTCATTCTTTTTTACAGCAGAGTAGTATTCAGGTGACAAAAAATAAAAATACAAACAGTATCTACATGATTTTTAAATTATGCAAGACCATACGTGTGTCTAAAGGAAATAGGAAAATAATAGTTACTTTAAAATATCATCAAAGATTATATTTTATTAAAACTAATTATCTTAAAACTTTAAAATTTACAAATATTTTGTCTCCTGCACAATAATTAAGAGTGGCTGTTGCTTTACAAAAAATTTTTTAAAAGGAAAAGAAATGAAAAAATGAAAGGATTTTGAAAGCATTGATTTAGGTATATTTGAACTATCTTTAATTCTGAGCTTCCACTGTGGTGGTCATGAATAAAAAAAAAAACTTGTTTATTTTTCTTCATAGTCCCAGTTTTCTTCTCTTTATCCACTATAATTTTCATTTTCATTTATATAAATAAAAGGGAGAAATTATGAGACTCCAAAATATGATGTCTCTTTAGAGGCATGTCTTTTTTCGGTAAATCAATATTTTAATAAATTGATCCATAGACACATAGCTTGAAAAATCTCAGATTTGTTTTTAATAGTTTACTGCATGTTTTAGGCCCTAAGAATGAAGTGTGATAAGCAGAGTTAAAATCATGCATTTCAAAATTTAAAAATCTTTATCTCAGAAAAAAGTTAATTCCTTAATTCCTTGCCCTCTTTCACAACAGTTGTGTGTGTGTGTGTGTGTGTGTGTGTGTGTGTGTGTGTGTGTGTTTACTTTCGGGCCCAATGGTGACGCATTTGTTTTCTTTTATAGTCTATCAGCTGGCTGAAAAGTAGCCAGATGAATGTTCCGACGTCAGTGTTCAGCCCTTGTGTCTGAAGCTGGTACCAGCAGCTGAGCAGCCCGTTTAGGTCCCTTCACTCTAGCTTGAAGCACTCTATGCAGGACGGTACCTTAGTACCAAGTACTACTTAATTGCCTAAAAGAAAAACTCTTTTGCCCAGAAAAACTCCATTTGTCATTATCCCTATAATATCATCATTTCTGGTAAACGGTGTCAGTTGGAGGAGTTCGGGAACTGTGCATAATTTCTCTGGCATCAGCTACCCTCTGCTTCTAAGCAGTGTTCTCCTGGTGCTGCATTCTGGATGCAGATTCCCGTGGAAAAGGAAAGAGTGCCAAAGTCCTAACAGTACAATGTGGTCTGGCCAATGCATGAAATAACGCCCTTTTAAATTGTATAAAAATTTATGTTACTTTAAAGTACTTTCACAGTTGTTATTTCAATGTACTTTCACAGTTTCCACAATAACTCTTCAGGATAAGGGTAGAGCGCAGTGTCATTCTCCTTTTATAGATGGAAAGACTAATATACAGATTCTCCCATCTCAATTTCGTCCTTTCTCCTAATGTCATCTATATTTTCTTGAACAGAGAACCATGGCATTCTCTTGAAAGTTCATCTAGTCATTACTTTTTTAGAATCTATCGAGCTGTCCCTAGGATTCATTCTTTATCCTCCATTTCTGGCACTAACAGTTAGACCACAAATATTTCCCACATGCCTAGATTACCTCCATAATTTTCCAGATGTTCTTCCTAGCTATGTTCTCCTTTCCTTTTAGGTTATGTTAAGAAGTTAGACAGCTATAGGAGATTGGTAAAGGATAAAAGAATGTTCCAGAGAAATGGAATGCCAGCAAGATGTTCAGTATCACTGGAGAACGGAGCAGAAAGTAAGGAGTTGTGTGAGATGAGTCTAGAGATGAAAATAGGCAGCAAGTCATAAAGACATTTGTATTTCATGCCAAGGAAGGTTTATCCTGAAAGCACAGAATTTATCCTAAAAGCAAGAGCATGAGTGTTACCTATTAAAATGGCATAACAAAATACAGATGCCCAAAAATCACACTCATGTTATAAAGTGAACAAAACATTAGTGCAAAGAGAAACCAGTATAGTACAAGGGCTGGAGATAATTTGGAAGCCTGTGTCAGTAATCTAGCCGAGTCAGTATGGTATTCTGCATTAAAGTACTGGCAGTGGGTGAATAAAGGTGGTTTGCTTTAAAAATATACAAGTAGACAAAATGTATGGCTAAAATCTGAAGCAGAAGACACTATTGAAGAAACCAAGAATAATTCACAAACTCTGACCTGAGAACTAGTTTATGATGGTGATCTCTCCTGAACAGATAGATAGCACAGGAGTTAAGTTCCAATTTGGAAATGACATGTTTGAGGTATCTGGGTACATCCAAATGGAGATGTCTCAAGGGCACTTTAAGGTACATGACTGATGTTCAGAAAAGTTATAAACTTAGGTGTCATCAGCATAAATGGAACAGAGGTCAAACTAATACACAAATGGTTGTAATAGAAACTTGTTTGGTCAGGATGTTAAAAAGGATGGTGTTTATCTCGTGTGCCTTCTCTGCTTTGAGCCCCAGGTTGAGATGAAATCTACTAGGTAGTTTTTTATCTAGAGTAGTTACTTTTGATTTTATGAAAATAACAAAAAGAGTGATACAAAGAATAAAAACCTAAGATATATGTTCATGTACTTACTACAAACAAGGCATTATTTTAAATCATTTGCTTTTTATGTCATTTAATCTACCCATAGACTCAGTAGTTGTCTTCACTTTACAGTTGCTCAAAGACACAAAATAAAGGACACTTGTTTACTTAGAAACTCAGGATGGTGCCAAATTGCATAAAGTTTACTATACGTCTGGTAGCACACTAGATAGTGGGTACCAAAGTCCATATTTTAATTATTTTACTTAAGTTACTCTGAATTCCCAGTATAATGGATGATACTGTTACATGCAAACATAGACACATATGTGAGCAGATACTCAAAGTAAACTTACTTCATAGATACCTGCACCTGATGTATTTTCAGTCTCTCTGTACTGAGAACCTAGCAGTACATGAAAAGTTAATTCTCCAGTGGTGAACACGGTTTATAAAGAACTAGTTGCTTGAATGTCCTATCTCCTGTTCTAATGAACTTTCAGACTAATATTTCTGATTTTGTATCTACTTCTCATTTTTAGGGTAATGGTATTTGAATGGTCTTTTCAAAATTTGCATTCTGTATTCCCATGCTATTTCCTCACCAGGCTTGTTTAGCTGGGCCCGTTAGTTCTTCATCTAGTCTCCTTGTCCATTCCCACCTGATAGGTGTTATCTTGCCCTCACCTCAACAAGGCTTGGATATTCTTTAAGGATCTATGTATTTGGACTTACCATCTAAATTGTGTGCCCTGACTCCTCATTTTAGTGTAAAAACTGTCTCTTCTGTGCTCATCTTTTCTCTTTTGGATTGGTTTCCTCACAAAGGCCCAGAGGTTTGTTATAGGGCTGCTGATCCTTCTGTGTCTGGGTGTATTTCTTTAGTTGCTGTAGCGTTCCTTTCCCTCTTCTGCTCTGAGATCCATTTCCCACTCTTTCCTGTTTTGTTTTGTGTCACAGAAGTCTGATCTCTGCAAATTACATTTCTCTGGCTCCTGGATAGTTTTAACTAGCAAACGGAAAGTGATAGCTATAGGCTGGAAGCCAGGAGGAAGGGGCAATCCAGGGTGTTGCTTCTTCTTTTTGCTCTGGACATCAATTCCAACAGGCTGTGTCTTCTCCACCGGTCCTGCTTTTACAGGATGTGCTGGCTCTTGGTCTCTGTCATCTTCGCCTTCTTTAACCCTTCAGCTCTAGGAGTGTTACCAGTTAGTTCTGTGCTGTTGTTTCACTGTTCTCTGGCTTTTCAGCTTTTTCAATAGTTTTATAGCTATTTTGTTATGTTAAGTGTCTTCCATCAAACTACCAACATGAACTGTGCTTTCCTAAATGTTCCCAGATCAATTCATTCTTTCAATTATCTGTAAGTGCATTTGAATCTTCCAGCTGGATTTGAACTGAATGTGGAATGATAAAGATGATCCAAAAATAAAAGTATTTTTCCTGTGATCCAATCTTGATTCTTATCTTTTTATTTTCACGTCTCCTTGATTTTTTAAAAGTTTCTTTTTTCTTTATATCCCTCTCTTTCTGACTACTTTCTTGGATTTTTTCTTACTGCCTCAGTTTTATTTCACTTCTTTGCTTTTTATTGTTATAGTTTGTTTGTTGCCGTATTCCATATCTTTTTATATTGGAATTATTTTGTACTGTTTATATCATGCATAATATACTTGCCAAGAATTATCAGGCTCTTTTTATTACAAAGCTAAAATTTAGACTTTGTATATACATTTTTTTCATAATATATGTCAATTTTATCTTGAGTTCAAATCTGTTTAACGTGAAAAAAATGACTCTGTTTCCATATTTTCTGCAATATTGTTAGCTAAGGCTCTCAGCAA
>NW_007726753.1:410191-418974 GCF_000696425.1 Galeopterus variegatus
GCTGCCAAAATGAATTAGCAGTCCCTGAGGCTCTTTCATCTTTCAACTTTATACCCCCTATTTTTATTCGTATTTTTATCCCTTAGAATTCTTGGAATCAAGTATTTGTTCAATATGCTTTTATAAAATTGAATGAATAAAATTTTTGGAAGTTGATTTTTACCTGCTTTGATTCTTTCGGAGTCAAAATATAAATTTTATTGGTAAAAAAAATGAACAATACTATATTATTCCCTATGAAGTATTTTGGGAATTCTACCTTTTAATAGTCTATTTTACAGCAGAATTTTTGTCATGTTGTGAATACATGGCTCATGATCAAATTCCTATCCTTGGGGCTCAGGTAAGATCCCAGTACACTCAACACTTATCTTACCTTTTAAACGTAATTTATTGTGAGTATTTTAAAGCAGGAATGGCATCCTATTCGTCCCTGTGTTTTAGAGTGTCAAATCACACCACAGTGCAGCAATGTCACCCTGTTCTCAGATCACACCACAATATAAAAAATATAGTTGATATTTAATAAATGTTTGCTAAATAAATGTATAATTTAATAAGAAAATAGATGCTACAATTGCCCTAAAAAGCAGTGAAATGAAGCAGACAGCAGTATTTCCAGGAAGCAACTGAAAAGCACCGTTTGGCACCCACAGTCAAATTGTTTTATTAGTCTGAAAGCTTAAGAAATAAAATTTAGGGCCCACCAAGCATATCTCATACCAACTACTTCATTCCCCAGGCCACTGACTGCCTCACTAAAATCTCTCATTTTGCTGAATAAATATGTGAAAGCAATAACTATTATAATATGCAAGAAAGAGAAATGTTTTAAAAAATTGTTTTGATTATTAATAAAAGATTATAATGTCAAAGCATGGATTATCACCATAAAAGTTGCCTCACTAAAATCTCTCATTTTGCTGAATAAATATGTGAAAGCAATAACTATTATAATATGCAAGAAAGAGAAATGTTTTAGAAAATTGTTTTGATTATTAATAAAAGATTATAATGTCAAAGCATGGATTATCACCATAAAAGCCTACATTTTAGCATAATTTGAATCAAGTTGGATATAGTCATAAGGAAATTTGACAAATTACATCTTTATTTGTATCACTCATGCCTCCCCATCATTAACTATCTCTATGCCTGAACCAATTTAATGTCCTTAATAGTTGCTTTCTTATAGTAAGGTAAGGCTATGAAGTGCTATAACAATATTTGACTTCCAAGTACTCATAGACCCTGAGGGAATCTCTCCAGATCTTACCTCCCATTCAGCTTTGTAAACTTTATTGTCGTTTTACTTCTCTGATTGCTCTCCAATTCCCTATCCCCTAATTCTGGTTCCCAGCTACGCTCCAGCCTTGGATACTGTCTTTTACATTTTCCTGGTGGTTTCATCTCCAGCGCTACAATCAGGTTAGTTCTACCTTTACTGCCGTGCCCATCCCTGGCTTTTAAATCCTCAAACCTCATCCACCAAAGGCCCGGGTACCTTTTCTTCCCCAAGAGGAATGTTCAAAGAAGCAAATAAATCATCTCATTATTCCGTAAACAGTGATCTGCTTTCCTCACATCCTTATCCCCTTTGGAACCTCTCTCTGCATGTGTTTCATCTGTCCAGTTCTTATTAATTATTCAAGACTATCTCAACCTTCAACTAATCAGAAAGGTGCCTCTCCATTAATCTATTTGTAGCTGAGTATTTCAAAAACAAATTGTCTATGCCTCTCATTTGTTCTTTTCCTCCTTTTGTCTTATGTTTTAATAATATTTTAAAGTATAAATATACTATATCCACAATAACTGTAAATATTTTATCTTTGAGGGTTCTGAGTAGGCTATATTACTCAATTTTGGGAATCTGTAGCTATACTTTTAAAATACTTTACACATAAGTAAACTATAGAATGGTATACAAGTAGATATTTAAATGTTTAGCTGTCTTTGACCAATTATTCTTAATATTAGCTTAAAAATCATACCATGACTTACTATCTTACATAATCGTTTGATAGTTCTATAGAAAAGATGACAAATTAAGATCAGCTCCACTCTTCCTGCACAATTATAAAAAGTGTACTACATTTTAAATGGTACTTGTGTGTAATTAATTATAAACTTGATCTATGCCATAGTTTTCTGTCTAGGTCCTTGGTTAGTAGATTTTTAGATGGAGATTTGGGTATAGAGAGTTAATAGGGTAATAAACAAGAGAATCACATCTCAGTTCATGAGATAAGTAATAAAAGGCAGAAAGAGAAGTTGAACTGCAATGTACATGTAAGAGAAGCCTCAGCAAACTATGGGGAACTCTGAAGCTGGGATGATTGTTTAGGGATAATCTAAGTTGAGGCATGGGGACTAGTTATACACTAACATCAATAAGCCACACTGTCAAGACAGTTCTGAGGGTGGGAATTTACAATTCAGTGAAGTGGCTCTTTTCAGCTAAGGGTATTATCTACAAAGAGATTCAGTTTTTATTTATTTATCAGCAGCCTATATTCCTGGCAGAGATGGAAATAAAGACAGAGGTCCAGAAGGAGAAAAGGATAAATTCAGGTCTCACAACCAGCATCAACAATAGCCAATCACTGTTAAATCTAGTTTCTGTTTGTTTGTTTACCAGTTTTTCCTATTGTAAGTAAAGTTGAAATCATAGAAGAAAGCATGAAGGAAACTTAGAGATTATTTAATCCTATATTTCCATTTGATTGATGCATTAATGTTAAGTATCTTGTTAAGGATGTAAAATATGATATACAGAATTAGAATCAAGACTACGTAGACTTTGTCTTGACCTCTCCACTCTTAGAATCTATTATTCTTTATTTTCTATTTCATTAGCACAGAATAGTTTTTAAAACTTGGGTTGCATTCTGAGACTTGAGATTAAAATAGATCTGTACTATTTACTAATATATAGGTGATACTTAATAAATATTTGCTGAATAAAAGAATAGTTTAATAAAAGAATAGATGCTTACAATTGCCCTGAAAATCAGGGGGAATGAAGCTGCTAGCAGTATTGACTGTATGAGCCTCAGTTTAAGTATAAGTAGACATAATATCAACCTTTTTTATGATTGACTAAGAGAATTAATATATACAAAGTGCTTTACATAATGCTTATCATGTGGTCACTGCTCATTAAATTGGAGTTGTCAACTCCAAACTTCTCTATGTGAGTTTTAATGCCCTAATCCAGCTTAGGGGAAGGTACGAATGAGCCATGAACTGCAAAAGTGATCTTTATGGAGTGAAAGTTAATTGTTAGTTTAATTCGGTAACTCTGCAAGATCAGACATCCATGACCCCAAAATAATCACATTCATGACCAGATAATCTGGCCTTACTCTTCCTAACCAACTTTGAATTTATGACTCCTGAATAGATCCTCAATAGTACTGGTCATAATCCTTTCACTGACCGTGGTTGTTATGTCAGTTTCTCCTCCCTGCCTTGACACATGGTGTTCCACACTATTCTATTACAGGAAATGAACTGTCCCCTCCTCTCTATAAAACCACATCTTAAATATCCTCTATGCTATCTGCACAAGAGAGTCTTTGTACATTACTTCATTTCTTAGACTTTAGAAACTTCTCTGAAGTATTTTTGCATTTACTAATACGTATTATCATCTTTTTTTAAATCATGTTTTTGAGAGGTAATTTATGTACAGTAAAATTCTACTTTTGAGTATGCCATTTGATGAAATTTACACTATTTAACCAACACTAACACTACTGTCAAGATGTATAGAACATTTTAGAAGGAGAGAACAAATCTAAGGATGCTAGAGATTGGGGGAAGGGGGTTTGGAAAGTGACAGGTCAGGTAAAGGGCATAAAGGAATATCATGACTTGAAAGAATGAATATGCTAATAATAAATTTAAAATTTTTTTAAAAAGATATTTCAAACATTCCCATCACTACCACTAAAAGTTCTCTTAATACTCTTTGTAGTCCACACTATCCTCTCCTACCCCCAACACCTGGTGACCTCTAACCGATTTCCTGTCTCCATAGTTTTGCCTTTTCTGCATGTCATTTAAATAGAATCATAAAATATGCGTTTTCTGTCATAATGCCTTTGAGAGTCATTCATATTGTTTTATGTATTAATAGTTCATTCATTTTATTGGCTGGGTAGCATTCCATTATATGGGTATGTGACTATTTGTTTATACATTTACCAAGCTGATGGACACGGCTTGGTTCTAATTTCTGGCTATTATGAATGAAGTTTATGTATTCATGTTGAGATCGTTGTGTGGAAATATGTTTTCATGTTTCTTAGGTAATAATGGCAAATGAGAATGCTGGGTTATAAACCAGGTATATATTTAACATTGTGTGGAAATGCCGACCATTTTTCCAAAGTGCCTGTACCATTTTGTACACCACAAGCAATGTATGAGTGTTTCAGTTGCATCAAATCTTCACCATACTTGATTTTGTCGATGTTTTTTTTAAACTTGGATATCTGGTAGGTATGTCATTACATGTCGTTGTGATTAAAATTGCATTTTCCTAATGATTAACGATTTTGAACTTTTTTCGAGCCATCTGTCTGTCTTCTTTGGCAGAGTATCTTTCTATTCAAATCTTTTGTCCATTTTTAAAATTGGATCATTTATCTTCATTGTATTAGTTTCTAAGAGTATTTATATATTTTAAATATGCCTTTATCACGTACTTGTTATGCCCATATTTTCTCCCAGTCTGCAGCTTGTCTTTTCATTTTATTAACAGTATATTTTGGGGAGCAGAAGTTTTTAGTTTTGAGGAAGAACAATTTATCTTTTCTAGGCTATGGTCTTTTAGTCCTGTTTAAGAAAACTTTGCCTAATCAAAAGTCACAAAAGTTTTCTCCCATGTTCTCTTTTAGAAGTATTAAAGTTTTATCTCTTATGTGTTTAAGTCTGAAACCATTTTAGAGTTATTTCTTGTATAAGGATGTAAGTTATACATATTTTTTACATGTGATGTCCAATTATTTCAGCAGTATTTGTTGAAAAGACTGTCCTTTCCCCTTTGAATTACCTTGGCACTTTTTTTGTAAATAAATATGACATATATGTAGAGGTATTTATCTCTCATTTCTGAATTAGTGAAAAGATTATAATTTTGAAGCTTTACTATACTAGTGTTTAAATCCTGTCTTTTTCATTTCCTACCTGTGTTTTCAAGGGTCATTTATCGTGAGTCAGTGTCTCAATCTAGAAAAAAGTAATTACAACATATAACTTTTGAGGTATTTTAAAATAAATCTGTGAAATAAACAAAATTTGTTAAAATTTTAGTATCTAGCAGATACTTAAAAGTATTTTTCTCATTTTTTTTAACAATTTGCTAATCTTCCCTTCCTAGTTAGATTGGTAGCCTCTTAAAATCAAGCACTATTTTTTTTTTCTACGTCCACAACATGAGCCACTATCTTCAGCATAAAAATTAGGCTCTGCAGTGGATAAGCCACTGAGGGAGATTTAAGTCCTCAAAGAAGATAGTAAAGAGCATGATCACTGGTTGGGTAAGAAAATTTTTAAACTAATCCGGGTCAGGGGTGCTCCAGAATGTTTGGATATGATTTCACTGTTGAATCACATACAAAACACCTGTGTTACTCTTACCTGTTCTTCATTCAATAGGACAGGAAGCCAAACATGAATCCTAGTAGTTTAGACCGAGGATTTGATGGCATTATCTTCGTTATAAGCTACTCTATTTTTTGCAAGGTTTTTTTTTATCTCCATTGCCATAGCCTGCAATTAGCGTTTATTTAAAAGGCACAAAATTTCCATCCATAAGCCAAGCAAAGCTGCTGATTGCTTCAGGAAGGGCTTTATGTAAGAGGAGACACAAGTACATTGCTGTCAAGGAATTTGCCATTTAAACTAAATGCAGCTATGTTTCACAGATAGATTGTTGAACTGCAAGTCAAATTGATTCAGCTCAAATTCCATTCCTGGCTTTGAATAGAAAGCAAGTAGTTGAGCAGCCTTAACTGTCAACTTTATTATCCATAAGTTGGAGCTAACTCACCTCAAAAGGCCTTTGCAAATCCAAATGAGATAATAAATATGAAAGCACTTTGTAATCACTAACGTCCTATACAAGTACAAGTCAGTGTTATTGCTAAGACTCAAAGCCAACTTTAGAAAAGAATATGTGATTTGTTGATCAACGAAAGTGACCCCTGGAGACCTCCTTCCCCAAATCAACCCATATTCTACAAAGATGTAATACTACCTGCCATTTTACCATGTGTAATGCATTGATTTGTGTTAAGTAAGCCTTCTCAGGTTTCTGTTTAAAATAGAAATGACTCTGAGAAGAATAACAATTAAAGTCACAGTCTGGAGTGAATAGGTCTCAAGGCCTTTATGTTAAATACCTGGCACCTAGGTAATATTACATGTGTCATGCCTTCCACTCTTTCTGACTAGGGTAGAATGATGTAAAAACATTAAGCCCTGGAAGACTTAAAAAGGGTAAAAGGGGGATAAAACCTTAGACACTGGAGAAGAATATGTTGGAGAGAGGTCAAAAAGAACAAGAGTCTACTTTCTACTTGTTCCAGGGAGAGCCCTGTAAACACCAGACATTAGGAATATATTGCACTGAATTGACATAAAGAATTGCATATATTTAAGTGTACAGTTTGATGAGTTTTTGTCCTATGTAGACTCTCATGAAAACATCGGTAAAGAAAATAAACAAACTCATGCCTCTCTCAAATTTCATCTCTCCAGCCCTTCCCATGCCCCTCTTCTCAAGCAACCAGTGATCTGCATCCTCTCACTGCCCATTAGTTTGCATTTCCCAGAAATTTATGTAAATAGAATTTTATAGTATAAATCTTGTATATGTTGTTTTAAAAATCTGACTCCTTTTATTCTGTACAATCATTTTGAGACTGATTCAGGTTATAGCTTGTATCAATAAACTATTTTTATTGCTGAATTGTATTGTACTCTATGGATACCATAGTTTATAATTTCACATGTTGATAGACAAAAAGGCACAAAATTTCCGTCCATAAGTCAAACAAAGTTTCTGATAGCTTCATTTGGATGATTTCAATACTTAGTTATTATAAATAAAGTTGCTATGAACATAACTGTACAGGTCATTGTATGAAGACCTATTTTTATTTTATTTTATATTAATTTACCAATATACAATGTAGTTGATTTTCATGCCCCTTTACCAGTTCCTCCTCCCCCCCACAACTTCCTTCCCATCAACATCATATCTATTCACGTATCTTAAGAAATTCAAGGAATTATTGTGATTGTCAGGTCTACTCCCCAACACCCCCCATACTATTTATTTGTTTGTATATTTATTTATTTATTTTTATTAGCTCCCACATATAAATGAGAACATGCAATATTTATCTTTCTGTGCCTGGCTTATTTCACTCAATATAACATTCTCTAAGTCCATCCATGTTGCTGTGAATAGTAGTATTTCATTCTTTTTTTACAGCAGAATAGTATTCCATATTTTGTAGATTTATCACATTTTCCTTATTCACTCATTCAGTGATGGGAATTTAGGCTGGTTCCAACTCTTGGCTATTGTAAATAGAGCTGCAATAAACATGGGAGTACAGGTATCCCTTCGACATGATGATTTCCATTCTTTTGGGTATATACCCAGCAGTGTGATAGTTGGGTCATATGGTAGATCTATCTGTAATTGTTTGAGGAAACTCCACACCATTTTCCATAAAGGCTGCACCATTTTGCAGTCCCACCAACAGTGTAGGAGAGTTCCTTTTTCTCCACATTCTCATCAGCATTTATTATTTTCAGTCTTTTGGATATTAGCCATCCTAACTGGAGTGAGATGATATCTCAATATGGTTTTGATTTGCATTTCCCGAATGCTGAGTAATGTTGAGCATTTTTTCATGTGTCTGTTGTCCATTCATATATCTTCCTTTGAGAAATGCCTATTCAGCTCCTTTGCCCATTTTTTAATTGGGTATTTGATTTTTGCTGTAAAGTTGTTTGAGTTCCTTGTGTATTCTGGATATTAATCCTTTGTCAGATGTATATTCACCAAATATTTTCTCCCACTCTGTTGGTTGTCTTTTCGTTCTGTTAATTGTTTCTTTTGCTGTGCAGGAACTTTTCAGTTTGATGTAATCCCATTTGTTTATTTTTCCTTTAGTTGCCTGTTCTTTTGAGGTCATATTCATACAGTATATGCCCAATCCTACTTCCTGAAGTGTTTCCCCTATGTTTTCTTTTAGGAGTTTTATTGTTTCAGGTGTATATTTAATTCTTTAATACATTTTGAGTAGATTTTGGTATATGGTGAGAGGTACATGTCTTGTTTCATCTTCTACATATGGATGTCTAATTTTTTCCCCACATCATTTACTGAAGAGTCAGTCTCTTCCCCAGCGTGTAGAGCAGTCTCTTCCCCAGTGTATAGGCTTGGTGCCCTTGTCATGGATCAGATGGCTGTAGGTGTATGGGTTGATTTCTGGATTCTCTATTCTGTTCCATTGGTCCGTGTGAACATCTACCTTTGTTTTTCAGGTAATTATCTAGGAGCAAAATGACTGAATCATATCTGGCATACATTTAATTTTGTAAGAAGTGCCAACTATTTTCCAAAGTGGTTACAACATATTGCTTTTTCACTGGCAGTTGAATTTCAGTCCCTCCCCATCTTCTCCAGCACTTAGTATGATCAGTATTTATCATTTTAATCCATTCTAATAGGTACAATATGCTGTGGTATTGAC
>NW_007726753.1:419897-422521 GCF_000696425.1 Galeopterus variegatus
TAACTTTTCAAAGTTTTTATGGACATCTGAAGTTCCCTGCTTTTTCATACTATTTTGTTTTTTAATCAGTTTATCAACTCAACAGCAGAAGAAGGAAGAAAAGTCTGGTAAGAATTTAATTGTAGTTTCTTTGAATATATCAGATATATCAGTTTGGAGGAGAAGTGACATCTTAACAATGTTTAGCCTTCCAACTGAACTTTATCTATTTTTTGAGCAATATACTTGTGATGTGCCTAGGTTTAGTTTTTTTGATGTTTTTGTTCTTGGGGTTCATTGAGGTTCTTACATCTGTGAGTTGATAGTTTTCATCAAATTTGAAAATCTGTGGGCAGTACTCCTTCCAATATATATTTTTTGCCCCCTCAAGCCATATCTCTCCAATTTCACATACTATATGTTAGGCCACTTGAAATTGCCCCACAACTTGCTGATACTTTGTTCGTTTTTTTTAAATTCTCTTTCCTGTTTTTTTCATTTTATGTAGTTCATATTTTTATGTCTTTAGGTTCACTAGTCTTTTTTTCCTGCAACATCTAATCTACACTTATTTCCATTTAGTGTATTTTTTATCTTATAAATTTTACTCTTCATTTCTAGAATTCTTTTTTTATATCTTCCTTACCTTTACTTAATTTTCAAACATATAGGAGTAGGCTTATAATAACAATTTAATGTCCTTACCTGCTAATTCTAACATCTGTTCCTGTAGTGAGTTGTTTCATTTGACTGGTTTTTCTTCTCATTATGGGGTGTATTTTCCGGCTTCTTTGCAGGCATAACAATTTTTTTTTAATTGGATGTCAGATACTGTGAATTTTATCTTTTTGGTACTAGATTTTTCTGCGTTCCTTTAGATATTATTGAGTTTTGATCTAGAATGCAATTAAGTTACTTGGAAACAGTTTAATACTTTCAGATCTTGCTTTTAACATTTATTAAGGCAGAAGATTTTTAAGAGCACTGCTCAATCTGGGGCTAATAAATCCCCACTACTGAGGCACAATTTCTCTGCATACTCTATTCAATGTCCTGTGAAACATGATGTTTTTCCAATCTGGATGTTGGGAGCAGACACTATTCCTGGATCCTTCTGAGCTATACCTGTAATGCTCTTGGGTGACACTTTTCCTCCCTTCAGGTAGTTTCCTTGTGCACATGTGTTGAACAGCATCCAGGTTAATGATGTATTCAAGAAAGGAGATCCTCTCCTATTATCCAGAGTTATCCTTTTGTGTAGCTCTGTCCTTTCTGGTACTCTGCCTTGTGAACTCTAGTTGCCTTAGTTTCCCCAGAATCTTTACGCCATTTTCTCATCTCAGGGAGTCCAATGTACTCTGCTTGGGGTCACCTACTGCAATTTGGGAATTCTCTCAAAGCAGTAGGCAATCTGCCACAATTTTTGTGGCAAACTCAAGCTTCACCTCATGTTTTTCTCCTCTCTCAGAGATCACTCTCCCTCAGTGATTGATGCTCAATGTCTTGCAAACCTTCTTTCATATATTTTATAAATGTTTTGGTTGTTTCAGGTGGAGGGAAAAATCTGTTCCCTGTTGCTTTCTCTTGTCTAGAAGCAAAAGTCCACAGACTTTATTAATTAGGTAACTTTAATTGTAGCAAATAAACCCCAATGTCTCTTTAAAAATTAGTTTACTTCTTTCTTACAGGATCCAATGTGGTTCTTAGTTGCTAAGCAGATTGTGATTCTTGATGTGGTAATTTAGAGACCTAGGTTTTGTTTTTGTTTTTGTTTTTATTCCAGAGAATAGTTCTATCATGACTTAGGTCCCAGGAGTTTTATGCATACAGCCAGTGGGCAGGAGAAGTGAGTACAGAAAGGACACATTGTTTCTTCATTACCTGGGCTTGGAAGTGACATCACTTCTGCTCACTTTTCATTGGTGAGGACTTTGAGGTCCCATCTGAATGCAATTGGAACAAGGAAATATGGTCTCTTACTGAACAGCCATGTCCCAGAAACAACCAGAAAGAAGAAGCATGGATTTTAGGTGAACAATAAAATGGCCTATATTACATGGTATTTTTATTTTTCAAACCACTGACATTTTATAAAAACTTTCACATATATTACTTCAGTTTGTCTTGCCTATGGTGTTTAAAGTATGTGTCATTAATGTCTTCATCTTCCATAATATATAGTTGTAGGAAATGAAGCTCTGTAAAGAGCCTTCTTTAAGCTCACTTAGCTTATCTGGAACAAAAGCAATGTCTTCTGATCCAGTTCAGGCATTGTTCTGTCATCCCATGCTATTCTCAATAAGTCCTGTGGAATTTACCCAGATTTAATTATTTATACCAAAACCAGTCTCTTTCCCCCAGAAAACAATACTTAAATGGGCTTCTGTAAAAGTAATAAGAAAATTAAAATCATAAAATTGTCATTTGTTTTTCTACTTGTTTTTGACTGATTTGGGTAGAAAAGCAATTGAATAAAGTATGTATATTGATTACATGTATTATAAACATTTTTGGAAATTTTTAAAATGTTGGGACTATATTATATTATTTATGTTTATCTTCTTAGCACTTAGCACAGTGCTTGGGACAAAATAAATAATTTATTTTTGTTTGAACAGTTATTACCAGGACTAAGATTGGGTGAG
>NW_007726753.1:423131-447707 GCF_000696425.1 Galeopterus variegatus
GGACAAAATAAATAATTTATTTTTGTTTGAACAGTTATTACCAGGACTAAGATTGGGTGAGAGGGAAAAGCAAAGGCAAAGAGAATTAAGCATCTGTTCCTGGGGTTAAATGGGGAAAGGTTACATTTCCTCTTCAGCATCTTTTGAGCAAAATAATTCCTAATCACTTTATGTCCAAATTTTTCCTCTTGAGTAGGTAGGTTGGGTACAGACATTGAAAGCTGTTGCAAAGAATATTTACTATGCCAGTTAGGAATCTGAGCTTCTGTGCATGCTCCAAACTGATGTAGCTGAGTGAGAGACTGACTGTCTCTGTGCTGGTCCAGTAGCTTTTATTGCGGCTTATAGTTACTTGGCAGCAGGCCACTTGAGTAGTCAACTTTCCACCTCCTTGGCCGACTTCTCCATTTTAATAGCATAGTTTCTGCTCCACTGGAGAGAAATACAATTCAATAACAATTCTGTAACCAAAGAAACATCATGATGCTTATCCAAGTCAACAAGTGAGAGTGAGATGTACCAGCATGTCACCATGGCAGGATTTAGGGACAGTTGCACAATATATTTTATAACAACCAACATACCAATCAACTGCCAACATAGTTTAATTTTCAAAGCAGTTAAAACCCATCAGCTTCAACTTTATACGGCCTACATATTGTGTTCTCTTTCAACAGCCCAAATGGCAGAAAGACAATGCTCTGAACCATTATATGCTATTTAAAAAAATAAGGTATACAAAATTCTTTTATATTTCCCATTCATCTTTTGATTCTCTGCAGACTCATGTAATATTCTTAAATGTGTGCATATATTAAGTAATGAATACTTAATACTTCTGTTATTCCATACAGTTTAAAATGATTTTTTTAAGTATTATTATTCATTGCCTCTGATTACATAGGAAAATGAGGCTCAGGAATAATAAATTTGGCTTTTGGCTAAGAAGAAATAACAGGCCATGAATTAACTCTGCTATCTGAAGACGAAATGAGGTTGGAATGGATTGAGCAAGTGGGAGAGTAAAGTAAGAGACACGCCAAGTGATCATATAAAACTTGTACTACACTGTGAGAGCTCTGCATTTCAGTCTATGCAACAAGGAAAAAGACCGACCATTGTGGAAGGTTTTAGTTTAGTTTTAAAAGGATCTTTTTAGCTGCTCTGTTGAGATTAGACTGTAGCAGAGTAAAAGCAGAGAGCTACTTAGGCAGCATTTGTCATAATCTAGGTGAGACAGCATGCTCACATGGCCAGAGTAGAAGCATTATAAGTGGTAAAAAGTGGTTACATCATTCATTTCTTTTGAATGGAGACTTAAGAGATAATAATGATAGATTGGATATAAGATGTTGGACAAAGGTCAAAGCCAAGGATGATGTGACTTCAAGTTTTGTGGGAGGATAGACTTTTATAAATTAGAATGAGAAAAAGAGAGGGAAGATTTTTTTTGGTGGGGTATGAGTAGGAGAGGAAATCAGAAGTTTAGTATGAGATTTTATTAGTCATACAGTAGAGATATTGCATATATATATGTATATATTGATATACATATGTGTGTGTGTGTGTGTGTGTGTGTGTGTGTATTGAATATCTAAATCTCAAGTAGAAGAAAAAGGTCCTGGATTTAAACATGCATTTGGAAACTATCGATAAGTAGATATTACCTAAATCTATGAAATTTGGTGAAGTCATCAAGAAAATGAATAAAGACAGAGAAGTTAAGAAGTGTAAGGAAATGCTTCAGAACACTGAGCTGTTAAACATTTTAAGAGATGAGAAGAGAAAAGCAAAAGAGACTGAGAATGAGGATCTTAGACTATAGGAAGAAAACAGAGAAAGCGTAATGTTGTGGACACCAAGAAAGGAGTGTTTCATGGAGGAGTGTCAAATGATTTTGGTAGGTACAGTATGATGAGGGAGAATTGATCATTGAGATCAAAAATGTAAAAGGTCAGTGGTGTCAGTGATAAGGGTAAATTCTTCATGGAGGAGTGTCAAATGATTTTGGTAGGTACAGTATGATGAGAGAGAATTGATCATTGAGATCAAAAATGTAAAAGGTCAGTGGTGTCAGTGATAAGGGTAAATTGTTTGTAGTGGAGTAAAAAATGCAAATTCTTTGTTTGTAGTGGAGTAAAAAATGCAAATTCTTTGTTGGGGTAGATTTAGGAGAGAATAGGAAATGAGGAACTGGAGACAGTCAGTCCTACGATTCTTTCAAAGAATTTTTTTAAAGGCTGCAGAGAGGGGGTGACACCAGGAGGATGGAAGTGAAATCAAGAGAAGTTCCCTTGTAATAAAATGGAAGGAATAGCACTGTGTGCTGGCAGGATTAATCAAGAGATAGAGAAAATTGATGATATGGGAGGGGGGAGGTTGCAATTGATAGAGCAGCATTCTTGAGTAAATAAAAGAAAATAAGATCTAGCTCAGAGAGGAGGGGATTAACCTTAACTAAGGGTATGAACAGCTCACCAACCAACCATGAAATGGAAGAAAGCAGATACTGATACTGCAAATTAGATAGATGTTACAGGAGGAGTTTGCAGAAGTTCTGTTCTGAATGATTCCACGGGTGGCAGCCGTGTTATTTATGGTTGCATTTGCCATACAAACAGAGTTGAATAGTTGTGACAGAGACTGTATGGCCCACAGAGCCTAAAACATTTACTTTCTGGTCCTTTTCAGAAAAAAAATCCGTGCCAATTTCTGTAAAGAGATTATATCTTCAGAGTTACAGCTTAGTCACGTATTCAACAAATCTTTAATGACTGTCCATTATACACCAGGTTCTTTGCAAGGTAGTGGAAGAAAAACCACCACTGAAATTGACTTTCTCTCTGCTTTCTCATTCTTTCGCTTGCTCATCATGTCTGATTATTTTTCTCAACACACCACTGAAGCATCTCCTGCCATGATCATTGACAATAGCTTAAATGCCCTTACGCTGGAGATTCTTTATCTTATTTGTTCTCTTGACAAATTTTGAGCATATTAATATTTGTAGACTGGATGGACCAACATTTTCAGGACCCTCGAGTTATTCTTACATCCCTCTTTATGTGGACAGTTTAAGACCAACTTTCAAGAAACCAGAGATAATCAAGGATTCCTTGCAAATTACTGGGAGTTTGGAAGTCATTTGCTGAGATGAGATAATGGAGGTGTAGGGTCCCTAGGAAGAGGTTAGAAATAGTGATTTGGGCTAGAAAAAAAAATGAAATTTTCAGAACCATTAGCATATAGGTGGTAATTAAATCTATTGGAGTATTTTTTAAAAAGCCTATGGGTAATTCTAGACAGTTAAAAATAACTAGAAGACAACGGTGTGGTTGAAGTCAATTCAACCCAATTAATTGACTTTTCCCTGAGTGCATACTATTTGCCAGGATAAANTAATGGAGGTGTAGGGTCCCTAGGAAGAGGTTAGAAATAGTGATTTGGGCTAGAAAAAAAATGAAATATTCAGAACCATTAGCATATAGGTGGTAATTAAATCTATTGGAGTATTTTTTTAAAAGCCTATGGGTAATTCTAGACAGTTAAAAATAACTAGAAGACAACGGTGTGGTGGAAGTCAATTCAACCCAATTAATTGACTTTTCCCTGAGTGCATACTATTTGCCAGGATAAATATAGAATTTGAGCAAAGTAATATAGCAAAAAATTAAAGAGGAAAGAGGCAGAAAACCATCCCAACCTCATACACTACTTGGCAAAAAAAAAAAAAAATGTGTAACATGGAACTTCATTTGGTGAGTTTACAAAATACATTTAACCATATTTTCCAGACAGTTGTATGACTATCAATTATTTCATGCACTGTCACATTTAATACACATATACAGCCAAGCTACATAAAAGGAGTATTTTTCATACACAATTTATTCACAACACCGTATTTTTTTCTGTACCCACTGCTATGGAAACTACTCAAAAGCTGCCTCTTTGCTTCCTTCAGGCCTCTCTTCATATTTTACATCTGACTCCGATCACATCAGGAGTGGCTATATCTGTTGAATGATGGCCTAACTTTTTTTTTAAGTTTACGATTTTCCCACCTTTTTTTTACCCTTACTGTTTTGCTTTTCATGATAATAGAATCAAAGCAATGCTGCCCTGTGATAATCTTCCTATCCTCTTTTTTCAATCTATAACAAGCAATAAAACTGTCAGCCTCTTAATTCCTCCTCTTCCCACCTCTCCCTTTACGAGCCTGACATTCGTTTTATAGTTGGGGGAAACTGTTAGGTGCACTGTTGGTGGGCTGGGTTCTCAGAAGTATACAGTTTCACAGAGAAGGAAGACTTTGGATATTTCCCCTTTAAAGTGTTTTTTAGTTTGTTTTTTCTCCTCTTAAATAAGGGCAAGAGAAGTCGCTAAACAGGTAACTGATCTGATTAGAAAACTAGGAATCAAGTGGCACTGACTTCAAAAACTTCTGTAAAATAATGTAAGAAATAAATTTTCATTTCGATTCAATGTCATTTTTGAAGGAACCCATTTTCTCATACATATAAAAACTTTTATAATTCATTATTTTGGACTTAGTTTCTTCTGTTGCAGTACAGGAAGACAAACAGCTGTTTTATGAAATGCTATCCCACTCTTAAATGATATTAAGGTAAATCAGTAAATCAAGGTTTTCCAACCTTGGCACTATTGACATTTGGGGTCTGATCATTTGTGTTTGCGGGAGGCTGTTCTGTGTACAGTAGTATGTTTAGCAATCCCTGGAGCCCAGATGTTAGGAGGAGCCTCTAACTGACGATCAAAAATATCTCCTGACATTGTCAAATGTCCCAGAGGTGGGAGAATAAGAGCAACTAATCTAAGTTTAACAAAACCAACTGTATGTAATTATAACTATTGAAGGAAAAGTCTAATGAAGAGGTTTTGTGGTTTGGCTTATTTTGCTTTCATTCCTCTTTTCCTCTTTCCTTCCTCCCTCCTTCCTTCTCTCCTTCCTTCCTTTCTTTCTTCCTCCCATTTTCCATTCTTTTTTTCCTTCTTGGCTTCAACAGATAAAACTGTAGTTAACAAAAATAACCCATTGAATTTCAACGTGTGAAGGTCTAACAGATGGGCTGCTCTCCTTGAATTGGTGCAGTTCTGAGACTTACTGTTTTAAGTTTCTATATTTTATGATGTTTTGACACTTTAAAAAGCTTGCTAGTCAGAGATAGACTGACTCCAACAGGGATAGCCCTTTCTTAGAGATAGCAAAGGGCTTAGTTGGGAGCACATCTCTCATATGCAAACCAACCCATCCCGAGTCTGTGGCCCCAATCATCTCTTTATCTAACTCTAACACACCAAGGCAATGTTCCCCTTGCTCTAAATCATCCCAGGGCTAGGTACCAAGCAACCAGAGACCACCCTTACAGACCAAAGCTGCCAGAATTATTCGAACTAGCCAGTCTGAAGCTGTTTTCTCATCCCTGCCTTCCTTTTCCTATGGAAACCCCAATAAAGTCTTTATCTTCTGTCTCCTAACCAAAACTGGTGCTTCCGTACATGGTGGCCCTGCACGGCACGCAGTGACCCCCCACTGGGACCTATGAGTGTAATAAACTTCTTCCTCCCAAGCCTGTTCTCATTTCCTCCAGTGGCCACACAAACCTTTCCCTACATTGTCCAACCTTTACATTCTTGGAAAGCTTACTCTCTTGACTCCACTTTATCTTTCAATTATCCAGTCCAGTGACCACTGAACAACTGCTGTCTAACACTGGCTTCTTAAATCCTCATAAATGAATTAAGGTAGGTATTACCATCCCAAAATTACACATAGGGATCAGAAGCTTAGATATCGAGTGATTTCCCAAATTCGATTATTGTCTTTTTAATTGCAATACACTTTGTTAAATTGAATCTCAAGTAAAAGTGAGCCACTATACTACACTTGTGTCATATATGAGTGAGCATCAATGTTAAAGATTAAATGCTGCCATCCTTTACTTTATGAATTGCCTTCAATCTCATTCATCTAAGTTCTCCTTGCCTTTAGTTTGCTTCCCTACAATCCACCATATTCAAACTAAAATGCAAATTGAAATGTACCACTTTTGCTCAGACCCCCTGATGACTTCCCATTACTCACCATACGTGAGTTAAGCTCCTTAAGGCAGCATATGGGGTTCTCCAAGGTACAGCCTCTGCCTACCTCTGCAGCTTTTTCTCTCACTCTGACAGCATCCAACTGCTTATACACTCCCTGTTTCTACTCCCCCTTTCACACCTATGTTGGTGTTTTAGACACAGCTGCTTATTCATCTCTGCTTGGAAGAGAACCTTCCTGCTGGCTAATTCATTTTCATGCTTTACAACTCAACTGATGCATTTCAACCTTGGTGTAATCTTTTTAGTAATTCCCTACTTTTTATTCTGTACTATCTACCTTTCTATTTTTAAAAATTTTAATAACTTGTACATCACTCTATGTACTTTTAGTACCTAGAGATATAATTGCATGTTTTGATGTTTCTCTCTTCTACTATCAGACATTTTTTAAAGAACAATTTCATGTAACTAGTTTTGTAATCTATGCTTTAAATAGAGCTATCAATAGACGATAAACCTTCTTGAATAATTGGATTTATTTCATCTTAGTATCCTCAAGTTAAAACAAGGTTAAATTTTTATAATAATATTGAAAATAAACAATTATCTTTTAAAAATAAGATAGTCTCCCTAATTTGCCTAGAAAACTCTATTGAGTGCAAATCTCTAGATGAAAAAGTATGTAGAGCTCTATAGAAATTCATCACTTGTTTTTTCAAAAACAATTATAGGACACATTTTTTTCCTTACTGACTGCCTACAGGCAGAAACATCTCTGAGAGTTACAGATGTCATATGATATTGCAAGCAATTTTAATAATAATGAGGAATAGAATATGACTCATTGAGTCTTTTGTTGTTGTTGTTAATGAATGAACATGTAAGGTTTTATTTTATTTTTTTAAGGATACATGCATTTATTTGTTCAAATAACAAATACATAAACTTAATAACAGATGAATAACAAAATACTCTGTAGAAAGTAGGGCTTCAAATTTTCACAAAAACTNCCATTGAATTTCAACGTGTGAAGGTCTAACAGATGGGCTGCTCTCCTTGAATTGGTGCAGTCCTGAGACTTACTGTTTTAAGTTTCTATATTTTATGATGTTTTGACACTTTAAAAAGCTTGCTAGTCAGAGATAGACTGACTCCGACAGGGATAGCCCTTTCTTAGAGATAGCAAAGGGCTTGGTTGGGAGCACATCCCTCATATGCAAAGCAACCCATCCCGAGACTGTGGCCCCAATCATCTCTTTATCTAACTCTCACAGACCAAGGCAATGTTCCCCTTGCTCTAAATCATCCCAGGGCCAGGTACCAAGCAACCAGAGACCACCCTTACAGACCAAAGCCTGCCAGAATTATTCGAACTAGCCAGTCTGAAGCTGTTTTCTCATCCCTGCCTTCCTTTTCCTATGGAAACCCCAATAAAGCCTTTATCTTCTGTCTCCTAACCAAAACTGGTGCTTCCGTACATGGTGGCCCTGCACGGCATGCAGTGACCCCCCGCTGGGACCTGTGAGTATAATAAACTTCTTCCTCCCAAGCCTGTTCTCATTTCCTCCAGTGGCCGCACAAACCTTTCCCTACATTGTCCAACCTTTACATTCTTGGAAAGCTTACTCTCTTGACTCCACTTTATCTTTCAATTATCCAGTCCAGTGACCACTGAACAACTGCTGTCTAACACTGGCTTCTTAAATCCTCATAAATGAATTAAGGTACGTATTACCATCCCAAAATTACACATAGGGATCAGAAGCTTAGATATCGAGTGATTTCCCAAATTTGATTATTGTCTTTTTAATTGCAATACACTTTGTTAAATTGAATCTCAAGTAAAAGTGAGCCACTATACTACACTTGTGTCATATATGAGTGAGCATCAATGTTAAAGATTAAATGCTGCCATCCTTTACTTTATGGATTGCCTTCAATCTCATTCATCTAAGTTCTCCTTGCCTTTAGTTTGCTTCCCTACAATCCACCATATTCAAACTAAAATGCAAATAGAAATGTACCACTTTTGCTCAGACCCCCTGATGACTTCCCATTACTCACCATACGTGAGTTAAGCTCCTTAAGGCAGCATATGGGGTTCTCCAAGGTACAGCCTCTGCCTACCTCTGCAGCTTTTTCTCTCACTCTGACAGCATCCAACTGCTTATACACTTCTTGTTTCTACCTATGTATGTCGGTGTTTTAGACACAGCTGCTTATTCATCTCTGCTTGGAAGAGAACCTTCCTGCTGGCTAATTCATTTTCATGCTTTACAACTCAACTGATGCATTTCATCCTTGGTGTAATCTTTTTAGTAATTCCCTACTTTTTATTCTATACTATCTACCTTTCTATTTTTAATAATTTTAATAACTTGTACATCACTCTATGTACTTTTAGTACCTAGAGATATAATTGCATGTTTTGATGTTTCTCTCTTCTACTGTCAGACATTTTTTAAAGAACAATTTCATGTAACTAGTTTTGTAATCTATGCTTTAAGTAGAGCTATCAATAGAGGATAAACCTTCTTGAATAATTGGATTTATTTCATCTTAGTATCCTCAAGTTAAAACAAGGTTAAATTTTTATAATAATATTGAAAATAAACAATTATCTTTTAAAAATAAGACAGTCTCCCTAATTTGCCTAGAAAACTCTAGTGAGTGCAAATCTCTAGATGAGAAAGTATGTAGAGCTCTATAGAAATTCATCACTTGTTTTTTCAAAAACAATTATAGGACACATTTTTTTCCTTACTGACTGCCTACAGGCAGAAACATCTCTGAGAGTTACAGATGTCATATGATATTGCAAGCAATTTTAATAATAATGAGGAATAGAATATGACTCATTGAGTCTTTTGTTGTTGTTGTTAATGAATGAACATGTAAGGTTTTATTTTATTTTTTTAAGGATACATGCATTTATTTGTTCAAATAACAAATACATAAACTTAATAACAGATGAATAACAAAATACTCTGTAGAAAGTAGGGCTTCAAATTTTCACAAAAACTGGAGATGTAAAACATTAAAATTTGCATATTTCATTTTATAATCTCTACAATTATTTGAAATAGCTCTCTAAAGTCTTCCAAAAGCATGTAAATATCAAATTAATTTAGACAGAGGAAGATGAATAAACTTTTCAAAAGCAAATTAATTTCTAAGCAAATCAACAAGTTTTCTTAATAAAAGGAAATCAAAAACAGAAATATTAAATATCTAAGTTTAGCAAAATAAACTGCATAAAAAATCAATTAAATGAGTCTTTAAGAGGAAGGAAAACTGGTTCAGTTTGAAGTTTCCAAGTTAGGTAAATTGTATAATCCACTTGGAAAGCACATATGTTTTAAGCTTTGAAATTAAAGTAAATGAATGCGGGGAAGGAAAGTCAAGAGTGGAGGAATCAAATGGTTTGCAGAAAGCATAGATTTAAGAGATCTTGTTAAATCAAATTGTACTTTGTAAAATAAATTTTATTTTATATTCTTGAGGTTTCAGCATGATGTTATCAGACACATGAAGATAGTGAAATGGTTACAATGGTGAAGCAGATTAACACATCTGTAATCTTACAGTTACTTTTTTGTTACAATCGTTGCTAAAATCTACCTATTTAACAAAAATCCCTAAAACAATTTCATTAACTTTAGTCTCCATGTTGTACATTAGATCTCTAGACTTGTTCATCCTTCATATCTGCTATTTTGTATCCTTTGACCTTACATATCCCCATTTTTCTCTCCCCCCACCCTGAATTGTAGCCACTGCTTTATTCTCCATCTCTGTGTATCTGAGGTCTATTTTTAGTTATATTCCTCATGTAAGTGAAATCATGCAGTATGTCTGGCTTATGTTACTTTTGTTTCACTTAGCGTTAAGTCCTCCAGGTCCATCCATGTATATGGTCAACTAATCTTTGACAAGGGCACCAAGAGGACACGAGAGGAATGGATAGTTTTTTCAGTAAATACATCTGGGAAAACTGGATTTCTACATGCAAAGAAATTGAAATTGAGCCCTTACCTTACACCATACACAAAAATCAACTTAAAGTAGATAAGAAACTTAAATGTAAGTAAGATTTGAAACCATAAAACTCCTAGAGAGAACACAGCTCCTCTGGCAACGATTATTGGTTTTAACACCAAAAGCTCAGGCTACAAAAACAAAAATAAATAAACAGGACCACATCAAACTAAAAAGCTTCTGCACAACAAAGGAAACAGTCAACAAATGTAAACTCAATCTATGGACTGGGGGAAAAAATACTTACAAACCATTTATCTGAGAAGGGGTTAATATCCAAAATGGATAACTAACTCTTAAAACTCAATAGCTGATAACAACCCAATTTTAAAAAATGCACAAAGTATCTAAACACACATTTATCCAAAGAAGACATATTAATGACGAACAGGTATATGAAAAGGTGCTCAAAATCACTAATTATAAGGAAAATGCAAATTAAAACCACGAGATATCACTTCATACCCATTAGGATGGCTGTTTTCAAAAAGATGAGACAATAAATTTTGGTAAAGGGATGAAGAGAAAGAAACATTGCACACTGTTGGTGGTGTAGATTGGTACATCCATTATGGAAAATAACATGGAGGTTTCTAAAAATATATAGAATTATCCATATGGCCTAGCAATCCCTCTTCTGGATATATACCCAAAGGGGATGAAATCACCACCTAATAAAGATACCTGTACTACCATGGTCATTTCAGCACTACTCACAACACCCAAGATACGGAAAGAAAAATAATATGTGTGTGTGTGTGTGTGTGTGTATACACACACACACACACACATATTACAGAATATTATTTAGCCTAAAAAAGAAACAAATTATATTTTTATAAGACCTAAAATGATTGAGAAATGCTTAGTTCTTAAATGAAGTCAGTGATTGCAAAAAGAAATATTTGCATTCAAATAGGCAAAGGTTTCAAGGTAGTGTTTGTGCAATAACTTATGATTGTCCTGCTCCAGCTGCTATGTCCTTTCAGTCTACAATGACTCCTCTCATCCCCACCCTCACTCTGTAGAACTCTTGTTAGTCTCTGTTTCCTTCCCAATGTGGTCAAAAGACTGTACTGGAATCGCAAAGAGAAACTGTGCCACACCTTAATTCGGTAAACTTTCTTTGACTGTGGAAATAAAATCAGAGCTCTATAGAAATTCATCACTTGTTTTTTCAAAAACAATTATAGGACACATTTTTTTCCTTACTGACTGCCTACAGGCAGAAACATCTCTGAGAGTTACAGATGTCATATGATATTGCAAGCAATTTTAATAATAATGAGGAATAGAATATGACTCATTGAGTCTTTTGTTGTTGTTGTTAATGAATGAACATGTAAGGTTTTATTTTATTTTTTTAAGGATACATGCATTTATTTGTTCAAATAACAAATACATAAACTTAATAACAGATGAATAACAAAATACTCTGTAGAAAGTAGGGCTTCAAATTTTCACAAAAACTGGAGATGTAAAACATTAAAATTTGCATATTTCATTTTATAATCTCTACAATTATTTGAAATAGCTCTCTAAAGTCTTCCAAAAGCATGTAAATATCAAATTAATTTAGACAGAGGAAGATGAATAAACTTTTCAAAAGCAAATTAATTTCTAAGCAAATCAACAAGTTTTCTTAATAAAAGGAAATCAAAAACACTCAGCATTCTACTGCCAATCTTCCTTGAGGTAGAAGCAAACGCCTGGATTTACCCAGCTCATTATGTTTGAACTTAATTGAAGAACACCTCTGGTGTAATTATGTGGGAAAATTGGAAATAGCATTTCTTAGAAGGCTACCAAAAGTTTAGGTACTGCATTATTATCATAATACCCTGATGTAGAATTATTATACCCATTTTACAGATCAAGGAAGCAAGTAATAGTACAGTATTGTTTGCCTACACCTGCGTCTTAGAACAGCCTATACAACTAGCCAAAGGAACAATCCAGCATCAGAGGATGGAAAAGCCTTGCAGTTTAGGATACTGAGCAGAAACTGCAGGGGTGTCCAGGATCCATGGAGGACTGCTGCTCCCAACAAAATCAAAGAATTCATTCACAAACCCAAGGTCATCCAGATGATGAGGGATGGGAAGATCCTTTTAATGTAGGCCAATTTGACCATAAAGTCTCTACTCTTTTTGCTCCATCATATTGAATTCACTTCAGACTCTCCCAAGTACATTCACACTTGCTTCACTTGACCCTCACTTACCCATTTATGGTCCACTGCTTACACCATGCATTCCTAAATCTGGATCAACACTCCTGTTTTCCTTCTGATCCTGATTACATTCTACAAACTGACTACATTTTGTATTAAATGTCCCTTAATGTCTATATCGTCAATATCTGCTTTGGTAGTTATACAAGTGTACTTCAAAAAGTTCACAGAAAAATAGAATTAAAAGAGAATACAAATATTTTCATGAACTTTTTGAAGACCCTTCATGTAAAAGTAGAATTACTGTCTCAGCTTTCTACTTTGAAATCATTTTTGTGGCAGATGATATAGGAGGAAAAGATGCCCTTCTTCTGTCAAGGGCTTTGAAATCTTACTGGAGAAGCAGAACATAATATCTAACAATCAGAAAAAATTTGTTTATTTACACAAACACACATTCATACACACAGACATTGGTACTATGGATTCTGGAAGTTTAGATTATTGGCATTCACAGTAAATTCAGTGGTATTCTGGGGTTGAGATTAAACTGGGAAATTTATTTATTTTATTTATTTATTTATTTTTCCCTTTTTGTCTTTTTCGTGACTGGCAACGGATCGCAACCCTCAGTGTCACGCCCGTACCAGACTGGGACCGGCAACGGGATCGCAACCCTCGGTGTTGCACCCGCACCTCGCTCAGCCAGTGAGCGGCCGGTTTATATGTGGGATCCGAACCCTCGGCGGGAGCGCCGCTGCGCTTCGCAAGTGGCTCACTGTAGCAGTGCGCCACCAGGCCGGCCTAAACTGGGAAATTTAACAAGAAGTGGAGATGACTTGCCACCTGCCTCTTGGAAGAATATAGATTTTTATTTAGCAGATTGGATGAAAAGTATTGTGAGGGGCTCCTTCAGTATTGGGGTGGGAATGACTGAACACTTTTTTGGTCTTGTTATAATTAATGAGGTATGATAAAGACGAACTTAGAAGTTCAGATGTTTTCCAAATTGTATATCTTCAGTTCTGATGCCTTCTTTGATTTCCGGACATGTATTTAACTGTCTACTAGATATGCATATTTCATTTTACTAAAAGAAATTAAAACTCAACGTATTAGGGACCAGACAGTTCATCCTTCTTTCTACACCATGAAACTCTCCCTTTCTCGTGGTTGCTTGTGTTCTTGAAGGTACCGCCTTCCCTCCTGCTGTACGGCCAAGGCTTGGTGGTTGCTTGTGTTCTCAAAGGTACCGCCTTCCCTCTAGTTGAACAGGGCAAAAAGCCAGGAGTCAAAGTTGATACTTTTCTCGTGGTTGCTTGTGTTCTTGAAGGTACCGCCTTCCCTCTAGTTGAACAGGGCAAAAAGCCAGGAGTCAAAGTTGATACTTTTCTCTCCCTCATTCTCTTTATACAATCCAACAGCACCTAAAGATTTCTAGTGTCCTAATTATTTCTGTCATCCATCTCCCATTCATGTATGACTTAATTCAAGTTACAACCATATCTTTCATGGAATACTGAAATCACCTTCTAATTGTTCCTCTTGTACTCACACTTACCTTCCTCTAATATTTTAAATAGTGTGGCAGCAGTTTTTTCTTTGTTTGTTCATGAAAATTAGGCAAATTTAACCCCCCTGAAAGCTCTCATCACACTTCCTTTACACCTATGTACGCATCTCTGCCACTAAACACTAAAACAGCTTCCCAGAGGAAGACGTAGCATGCTTTGAAGTGACAGGTAGTCTGGTGAGGCCTCCATTTCCAGACTCACCTCAAACCGCTGTACCCCTGCTTTGAGGTGCTTCAGCTTCAAGATAGGGAGGCAATCTAATTCTCCATCAACAGATGAATGGGTTAAGAAAAGTAGGTGTATATACCCAATGGAATACTATTCAGCCTTAAAAAGAAGAAAACCCTGTCACTTTTACAACATGAATGAACCTAGAGAACATTACGCTAAGTTAAATAAGCCAGGAACAGAAAGACAAATATCGCATGATCTCACATATGTGGGATCTTAAAAATTTGAATTCATAGAAGTAGGGAGTAGAATGATGGTTACCAATATTGGGGGTTGGGGAGGAAGGAATAGGGAGTTGTTGATCAAAAGGTATGAAGTTTCAAATAGAAAGAATAAATTTTGAGATCTGTTGAACAGCAGGGTAACTATATTAAATAATAATATATATTTCAAAATAACTAAGAGTGTAAATTTCAAATGTCTCACCATAAAAAGTGATAGGTAAGTGAGGTGATGAATATGTTAATTAGCTCAATTTAATCGTTTCACACTGTATACATATCAAAACACATTGTATCACATAACACATATCACATCATACCCATAAATGTATGATTCATAAATTAAAAACAATATTAACAAAAAATATTAGGTACAACTTAGAAAAAAAAAGAAACCTACAAACCTCCTTCCTAGAAAAACAGAAATATTCACATATACAAAAATTTGCATAAGGTTTTGTTAAAACCTTGAAGATTATATATTTTGTAACCCAAAGTTAAAAATTCCATTGATTCTTTAAATTTGCAGTTAAAATGCAGTTTCTCAATCACCACTGCAGAAATCTGGATGAAAGCGATATAGAGCAAACTTTAGAGGTCTTCTGTTTTGTTGGTTTGTTTTGAAACACCTACGTGTTTCCAATGCTGGTGACCTTCAGATTACATATTGTGAAATGCTAACTCTAGAAAAATCATCTGCTGGGCCGCGGTGGCGCACTCGGTAGAGTGTGGCACTTGGGAGTGCGGCGGTGCTCCCGCCAAGGGTTCGGATCCCATATACAGACCGGTCAGCTCACTGGTTGAGCACGGTGCGGGCGTGACACCGAGGGTTGCGATCCCGTTGCTGGTCACAGTACGGGCGCGACACTGAGGGTTGCGATCCCATTACCGGTCATGAAAAAAGAGATATCTTTGCCTGACCCAAGGTCACAAAGGTTTTCTGCTCTGTTTTCTTTGTGTAATTTTAAGATTTACATTTAGGTCTATGATCCATTGTGAGTTAGTTTTTGTATGCAGTCAAAAGTATGGATCAGGGGCCGGCCCGGTGGCGCACTCGGTAGAGTGCGGTGCTTGGGAGCACGGCGGTGCTTGGGAGCGCGGCGGCACTTGGGAGTACGGCGGTGCTCCCGCCAAGGGTTCGGATCCCATATACAGACCGGTCAGCTCACTGGTTGAGCACGGTGCGGGCGTGACACCGAGGGTTGCGATCCCGTTGCCGGTCGCGTGGCACTTGGGAGTGCGGCGGTGCTCCCGCCAAGGGTTCGGATCCCATATACAGACCGGTCAGCTCACTGGTTGAGCGCGGTGCGGGCGTGACACCGAGGGTTGCGATCCCGTTGCTGGTCACAGCACGGGCGCGACACTGAGGGTTGCGATCCCATTACCGGTCATGAAAAAAGACAAAAAGGAAAAAAAAAAAAAAAGAAAAGAAAAATCATCTGCTGATAGAACTATAGATGGGGAAAAGGACAGATCAATAAATTTAAGCAGTCATTGATTTGGCACCCAGTAGAAATTTGTGTAGAGGCCTTGCATACCAGCCAACACACAGCATAAAAAATTGGTATGTAAGACTCTTGAGTACTTTTGGACTTTGGACTTCCCCTCATACACATCTTCACTGTAAACTATCATGGGTTTGCTTGGATTTCTTACCTTAAGTTGGTGCCCTAGATTCTACAGACCTTCAAATACTAACTAGAAAGCTGTCTTTCTTCTGCTCTGGCATGATTTGCCCAAAAGGGCACTGTTTGCAAGGAATTAGAATCAGCTACTGGTGCTTTTATGAAGTATAAATTTCAAGGCAATTCTGTCTGCCAGACATTGTTACATCAGCCTCAAGTTTCTGACTGAGACATTTAAATTAAGATGAGGAGGTCCTGTGGAACTGTGTTGGCAGAATCTAATGCTGAAATTATATTATGTAATCATTACCTTTATAGTGTGTGATATTACTGAATATAAATTCTTTCATGTTTCAGTTTTGCATCTGTAAAACAGGGATATAAAACATATACCTCAAAGTGTAATTTCAGGATTAAATGAATTAAAATAGATAATACAATTAGAAGAGTACTAGTCATACAATAGGCACTCAATACGTATTAATATCATCATCATAATCACCACCATCATCATTATATGCATTCTCACCATTCTGCAAAAACTATGTTATCAATTATCACTTAGGTAACTCATAATTTTTAGAATCAATGGATATTTGTTAACCTTTATTCTCTTTGATTCACATTCACAAAATGTGGTCCTGGTGACCACTGTGTCTATAAGAGACTACTGCAGAAACAAAAACTACTCTACATATTTCAAGCAGAGTGGGACTGAGTGCTGGGAATTACTGGCTTACAAAATCGTTTGATGAATTGGAGGTGTGGAAGTCAGGAAGGGCACCTCTGTACTTTTGAATTTAAGAGCACTTCGTCATCGATATGACTCAGGCCAGGATGCTGCCTCTGCCCTTGCCACTTGCATAACTACAAATACCCTTCCCACCCAGGAAGCCTGGGTCTAACCACTAGAAAACCAAATCTGATGACTAACCTGGTTATAAACAGTCACACTTTGTGCTATTGCCTGTCAACAGAAATTGCAGCAGAAGGAGGCTCCTTTCCAATCACTTCATCCTTTCCAATCTCAGGCAAAGAAGTTTTCTATATATAGTTTATAGCTTTGTGTGTGTGTGTGAAAGTTCTGCTTTGATAATTTCAACCGTCACCTTCATACAGCTGCCTATCAAACCGCTATCCTCAACTCCAATCTTCTTATTCTGAGTGTAAACACGTAACTCAAAGATCTCTTGGAAATTTCCTTATTTATACTATATACTAGCTTAAAACTTGATATATTTATGGTGTAACTAAACAAAATCAAAATCAAACACTAAACTCAATCCAACTGTCCCTCTTCATGCATGATCGTAGTTAGTAATAGATTTTCTCCGAAGTGTTCAGGAGTNTAGCTCAATTTAATCGTTTCACACTGTATACATATCAAAACACATTGTATCACATAACACATCACATCGTACCCATAAATGTATGATTCATAAATTAAAAACAATATTAACAAAAAATATTAGGTACAACTTAGAAAAAAAAAGAAACCTACAAACCTCCTTCCTAGAAAAACAGAAATATTCACATATACAAAAATTTGCATAAGGTTTTGTTAAAACCTTGAAGATTATATATTTTGTAACCCAAAGTTAAAAATTCCATTGATTCTTTAAATTTGCAGTTAAAATGCAGTTTCTCAATCACCACTGCAGAAATCTGGATGAAAGCGATATAGAGCAAACTTTAGAGGTCTTCTGTTTTGTTGGTTTGTTTTGAAACACCTACGTGTTTCCAATGCTGGTGACCTTCAGATTACATATTGTGAAATGCTAACTCTAGAAAAATCATCTGCTGGGCCGCGGTGGCGCACTCGGTAGAGTGTGGCACTTGGGAGTGCGGCGGTGCTCCCGCCAAGGGTTCGGATCCCATATACAGACCGGTCAGCTCACTGGTTGAGCGCGGTGCGGGCGTGACACCGAGGGTTGCGATCCCGTTGCCGGTCGCAGTACGGGCGCGACACTGAGGGTTGCGATCCCATTACCGGTCATGAAAAAAGACAAAAAGGAAAAAAAAAAAAAAAGAAAAGAAAAATCATCTGCTGATAGAACTATAGATGGGGAAAAGGACAGATCAATAAATTTAAGCAGTCATTGATTTGGCACCCAGTAGAAATTTGTGTAGAGGCCTTGCATACCAGCCAACACACAGCATAAAAAATTGGTATGTAAGACTCTTGAGTACTTTTGGACTTTGGACTTCCCCTCATACACATCTTCACTGTAAACTATCATGGGTTTGCTTGGATTTCTTACCTTAAGTTGGTGCCCTAGATTCTACAGACCTTCAAATACTAACTAGAAAGCTGTCTTTCTTCTGCTCTGGCATGATTTGCCCAAAAGGGCACTGTTTGCAAGGAATTAGAATCAGCTACTGGTGCTTTTATGAAGTATAAATTTCAAGGCAATTCTGTCTGCCAGACATTGTTACATCAGCCTCAAGTTTCTGACTGAGACATTTAAATTAAGATGAGGAGGTCCTGTGGAACTGTGTTGGCAGAATCTAATGCTGAAATTATATTATGTAATCATTACCTTTATAGTGTGTGATATTACTGAATATAAATTCTTTCATGTTTCAGTTTTGCATCTGTAAAACAGGGATATAAAACATATACCTCAAAGTGTAATTTCAGGATTAAATGAATTAAAATAGATAATACAATTAGAAGAGTACTAGTCATACAATAGGCACTCAATACGTATTAATATCATCATCATAATCACCACCATCATCATTATATGCATTCTCACCATTCTGCAAAAACTATGTTATCAATTATCACTTAGGTAACTCATAATTTTTAGAATCAATGGATATTTGTTAACCTTTATTCTCTTTGATTCACATTCACAAAATGTGGTCCTGGTGACCACTGTGTCTATAAGAGACTACTGCAGAAACAAAAACTACTCTACATATTTCAAGCAGAGTGGGACTGAGTGCTGGGAATTACTGGCTTACAAAATCGTTTGATGAATTGGAGGTGTGGAAGTCAGGAAGGGCACCTCTGTACTTTTGAATTTAAGAGCACTTCGTCATCGATATGACTCAGGCCAGGATGCTGCCTCTGCCCTTGCCACTTGCATAACTACAAATACCCTTCCCACCCAGGAAGCCTGGGTCTAACCACTAGAAAACCAAATCTGATGACTAACCTGGTTATAAACAGTCACACTTTGTGCTATTGCCTGTCAACAGAAATTGCAGCAGAAGGAGGCTCCTTTCCAATCACTTCATCCTTTCCAATCTCAGGCAAAGAAGTTTTCTATATATAGTTTATAGCTTTGTGTGTGTGTGTGAAAGTTCTGCTTTGATAATTTCAACCGTCACCTTCATACAGCTGCCTATCAAACCGCTATCCTCAACTCCAATCTTCTTATTCTGAGTGTAAACACGTAACTCAAAGATCTCTTGGAAATTTCCTTATTTATACTATATACTAGCTTCAAACTTGATATATTTATGGTGTAACTAAACAAAATCAAAATCAAACACTAAACTCAATCCAACTGTCCCTCTTCATGCATGATCGTAGTTAGTAATAGATTTTCTCCGAAGTGTTCAGGAGTAAAACCTGTATTTATCACAACTTCAAATTTTTCCTACTCTTGCTTGGTACATGGTTAAATGGTAGAAAATATAAAAGAATTAATAGATTGCATGATCTTCAAATTATCTTTCTTAAACATGAAGTTTCTTATTTTGTTTTTTCTTAAAAATGGTCAGTAACAGCTGGAGTTTATATTCCCTATAATGGCATTATGTTACAGTGACTTTTTAGCTTTGAATTACACAGTGTATTTTTATATTTGATCATGTCCTTTTGGGAGTGCCAACATCCTTTTGTAGAAATTGAGTAGTCTAACAAAGGGACTCACTGGATGGAGAAGTCAGTACAACATACAATATAAAATTACTGCTTTGGGAGTTAGGTTTAATCAGAGAGCTTCAAATTTTGTCTTTGACACTAGATGCGTGACATTGGAGAAGTTACTTAAAATCTCTAATCTCCAATTTACTTCACTTTAAAATAGAAGTAATAATTATACCCACATAATTGGGAGGTTATCATGAAGATTAAGTGTAATAATATTACAATAAAATTAATGCAATGCTAGTCTCAAGCCAAAACCAATGAAATTTGGATAATATTATTATTACTATTGCTGATATTAATATCATAACTCTTCTCAATTGAATATGTTTTAGGGTAATGCCACAATTGGTATGATTTAATGGTCATTATTATAATTCCTTGTAGATACAAAGGTATGAAAAACACTCATGGGACTGTTGTATAATTCAATGTATAATCCAAGTTTTTGTGTAGTTAATGAATGGACTATGTTGAGTGGATTGGAAGGTGATGAGAAATAAGTAGGTACAGCTCTAATCCTCATAACCAATTTATAAATATTGGTATTTAATGTGATTATAATTTTTTGAGGAGGGAGATTTAGACACTAAACAGAATTCGAAAACCACTGTTAACAGGTGAAAACTGTTCTATTATACTAAACATAATGGTAGACTATGTTGACATTTATTGAGAAAATGTGTGTATGTGTTTTTTTAGTTCAGCTACACACTGCAAATATGTTGAACTGAACAGCATAAGAAAAGTCTTAGAATACTAGAGAAAATGTTAAGCTGTCTGTACCTCTATTTCTCAGTTTTGATAGTGGCATTGGTTGTTTGTTGAAATAGGACAGAAGAAGCCAGCTATAATAATTTATTACAAATCAATAGGGATTATATACACATGTACTTTGAGTTCAGTTGTGTCTTACAAAGATATTGCAACTAATAAGATAAGGAGTTACCTGTAATTCTATGCATGGAGTTGGCTTAATAAATATTTCTTAAGTGAATAAAATAATTAATTAATTAGTTTCAACTTCATTTTCCATTATACTTTTCTGCTCCAATTTCGATTTTCAAAAAATATTTTTTTTACATTTAATTTCAAATATCTGAAATTTGTAAAATGTGGATAAGCTTCTTCCCTGGCTAAATCAGCAGCTTTTATGAACTTTTTTTTTTCTCTCTGTATCAGCAGCTCCTAGATGTGCACACTTGTGCACAATTGCTGAGCAAATTTGGGAGGCCACAGAACAGAGGTGAAGAAATGAGAACATCATAGGGAGGAGGAAGTCGTCACCAAGGCATTAGCACATGTTGTTCCTCACCACGCTAAGCACACCAGTCCACAAACCACACCCTGGGACATCCCACTGTAGACATATTTCTGGCTTTGTCTGGGAGAAGCAACAAATTGTCCATCTCTGCTTCCTCATGGCAGTGGGACACTTTCTGAAAATTGATATCGTTTGGGCTTGTCTCCTTGCAAGACAAAAAGCATAACATCCAAGAATCAAACATATTCTCCCCACTGTGACCAGGGCATAGGGTGGAGGAAGCTCTGTCTGCTTGGCACAGCCAGCTCTTTAACGGGAAGTAGCAGAGTTTTGCAAGGCATGGGAGCTGGGGGAATATTCTAAAAACCACACCTCTGCCTTTTGGCATTTTAAGTCAACTAAAAAGTATTCTGTGCATACTGACTTTTGGAACACTTTTACCCTCTTGATAAAAAGCACAAGTTCTAACTGCGGAGCTAGAGCCCAGGAAGTAAACTGCAGAAGAAATTCTTAAAGAAAAGCCAATACCCTCAGGAGATTGGGACCTGTTCCACTTGGAACAGATGATGAAAGCTGCATTAGGATCTTTCAGGCAGGTATAGGCACTTCTGTTATAAAGTTTGCAGTAAAGTAGGATGGTAAAATGCACAGAAATATAACCTCAGTAGGAAGCAGGACATACAAGAAAGAAAGGTACAGATAAATTGCTCAAGGGAACCACAATTATTTCCATTTGAGAAAAATTACCAATTTGCTTTATGGAAGAGTCACAACCCGTGAATAGTATTCAGTAAATCATAAAGGTGGCAATGGTGTACTTAAAAAATTAAAAATCTGGAAGGATAAATTTGATGCCTTCTCATCTCAGGGAAAACAACTATGTACCATGTTATTTTACTTTTATTGAATTAAAAGTAATTAGAATGTCATTTAGCTAAACATCCTATTGGAATTTTTAATGAGATTGTATTACATTTATAAATTAACTTGGAGAGAATGGATATCTTACAAATATTTAGTCTTGGCTTATCCCACTGAATGAACCCACTTTTCTCTAGTTTGACCACAGATAGAGTGTTGGATTTTTTTCTCATATAATATTCATTTTCCACTGTTTCATCATGCAGTTTGTTTTGTCTTGGTAAGTGTTTGGATTTCTTATCATTAAATATTATTGGGATTGGAGTATGAGATAAGATCGTAGAGTGATCCTGTCCAATATAATGTCTGCCTTTGTGGTGCATGTAATAAAGACTATGTAGCCTCAAGACAGAAAATGTGTTTTCCAGTGAGATTCACTCCCATTGTGTGTTTTTTTAACCTTTGCCACACTCATCTTTCTACACACACTGTGCTTTCTAAAGCCTGAAAACAAAAAGTTAAGACTTCCTTATTTGGAGTGGATTAATAGGATACATTAGTGTTGAGAAATGTATTCCCTGTTGGGAGACCATGTTTCTACCTACCTCACAGGGGCATAACCTTTGAAGTCAGTCATTTCTGTGGGAAATAGTGATTACAATCAACTTCTAAATTTCAAATAAAATATTATTAAGAGAAAAAAGACACGTTATTTTTCTCTGAATCCATAAAGTATGAAATTAGGCACCAACACCAAAGAATTGTGGTCTTTGGAAAGAGAGTTAATGTGTCATCTCCACATTGCGTAAGAATGAATTTGAAGCATGAAAAAATTTTAAGGATATTATTAACTGCTTCACAGACACTTCAGAAAAATGCACAGGTATGTGTTTCTGTATTTAATTTGAGGGGTTTTACTGAAACCTTGACATCTGTTCTTGAACCAAGGGCCAGGTAAGGAAACCGTGATTTGTATTGTTTAAGATTACCTTCAAAATTATTAGCTGCAGATAATCTGGTGGATATAGGCTCAACCCAATGTGAAGTGATGATGGCATCTCGTGAAAAATGTAAGGGGTCAGGTGATGAGCAGTACCTTAGATTCAAACATCGTGTTCGTCGAAGCCTCCCCAAAAAAGGAAGAAAAAAATGTTTTTAAACGAGATGCTTGAACCATATTCATGTACACAACAATGAGAAATTCTGTCAGATCAGCTATTTTTTTATGTTTGTTTATTAAGAATATTCATGAGATATAAAGCTAATTGTCACCCCTCCTGCCCATGATGTGAAGGCCAGATTCATACTGGGGGCATATCCATTACCAGAAATTACTTTTGAACCCCTTGTCTCCACCCAATTATCCCCCAACCTTCCTCCCCCTCCCCCTCTCCCCCTCACTCAACTTTGTGGCACTAGGAATGTTCCCTCCCTCTGTAAGACCATGGCACTACTGTGGTCTTTCCTTCCTTCCTTCCTTTCTCTCTTAGCTCCCACATATGAGTGAGCACATGTGGTATTTATCCCTCAGTGTTTTGCTCATTTCACTCAACATAAGTTTCTCCAGGTTCATCCAAGTTGTTGCAAATGGGAGCATTTTATTCTTATGGGAAAGTAGTATTCCGTGGTGTATATATACCACAGTTTCCTTATCCAATCATCCATCAGTGGACATTTAGGTTGGTTCCATGTCTTGGTTATTGTAAACAGAGCTGCAATAAACATGGGAGTGCAGGTATCTCTTAGACATGATGATTTCCATTCCTCTGGATATATACCCAGATCAGCTATTTAATATCATACATTCAAATTTTCTATAATCAAAGACCAATGCTTCTTTTTAAATGAAAAAAAAATATTTTTTTTATTTTATAAACTCAACATTATCCTTCATCATACTTATAAGCCTATATTTTTCAATATCAGGAAGCCTGGTTGCAAGGTATAATTGTTTTAAAGGAATGTGATGTGAATTATTATTTTTTTTTATTTTGGTAACATAAAAATTCATATGTATTATTTAGAGATTTAAAATCAGGTTTCATTATTACTATTAAACTCAATGCTACACCTTTAAGTATAAATGTCAATATGTAGTGATTAGGGACAGGGAAATTGTTGGACCAGAAAATATAGCTCCCAAGAGCAAATAGCACTGGAAGAAATATTTGTCTAAACGTTATGGTTTCTTATGTGGAATAAGACCAATATTGAGAGATAATCACTTTCACGTCTCACTCTCATACCCCTGAGGTTACAGAGAAGTTATTGCCAGCATTTCTTTGGTGCACAGGCCAGTTTTCTTCACAACCTGCTCCAGCATGGTGATGAAGTTAAACTTTTTTGAAGGTGAAAACCTGGAAATCCTGATTATGAGGAGCCTCAGTATTTCTATTTAGAGAAACAATGAAAGTCCTGGAGAAACAGCCATCCAAACCCAATGAAAGAAACTAAGCTTTCACTCAAAACTTTGATCGAATTACTGAAAAGAAAAAAAAAATCAGTGGACTATAATTAATGCTGGCTCACACTAAAGCCAATGCCCAATTTGGGCCAACATGGCAAAATCGGAAGCAATAAATAGTTCTGGAGGCAGATCCAGGTTTTGTTGGGGCCTGAAGTTTATATAATTTGTGGATC
>NW_007726753.1:448340-449740 GCF_000696425.1 Galeopterus variegatus
AATAGTTCTGGAGGCAGATCCAGGTTTTGTTGGGGCCTGAAGTTTATATAATTTGTGGATCCCTCTTTTAGGAAACTAATTTTAAAAAACTATTCTTTTGGAAAATGTACATGTATAATCAACCATACTTACTGCTATGGCCCCTCCAAGAATCTTGGGAGAACACACATAATTTATAGGCCTGATGTTTGAGCTTCTTTCTGTTCACAATATAGCTACTTCTGAGAGATGCCTGCATAAGGGAGAAAGAAATTTTGTACCTCATGCACCTGTTAGGAAGACTATATGTGATAATATGTCACCTGGATATAGTTAGCACTCTTCTCAACAAATTTTCATTTCTTCTTCCACCCTTCCTTTTCTATTATATATAGATATCAACAATTGATTTTAAAAGATAAAATAAATGTTAAGAAGGCTCTTTGAAGTAGTTTGTAGAAGAAAACCCATAAAATTCTCATGTAGTTTTTTTTTAAATAGGGGATATTTTGATATGGTTATTACAAAGCAGGCATTCCCCAGCAGGCTGGGGATTTTGACATATTTTTAAAATAGCACAAACTTTTTATTTAAGTGTTTATTGATTTAGTATTGGCTAACACTGCAGACCTTGTTCCTGAGGAAGTAGAGGCTGAGATGGTGATTAGCATGCAGGAAGATTAATAGGGAGTGTTCTCAGGATTAAACCTGGGGAAGGGAATGGAGCATATTTGGGCATAGACAGGAGTGGGCGATGGTGTAGTCACACCCAAGGCCTCAGCCAAACCCACAGAGAGCTGTGAAGATGGAATTGCTGGTGTTCATCCTACTGAGTTGGGGCTTGGGAGTGGTGTTTTATATCCCATTATCAAGCCATCATAACATGCAGGCCATTCCTGAGAAGTGGATGCGACCTTGATAAGGCAGCTCTTTTGAAGACAGGCCAACTTGCAGAGAGAGCTAATAGATCAGGACTGTGATTCAGCTACACTCTCAGCACCTTAAGGAATGGGTCCTTTCATCCTGCAGGCTGGACCTGAGAAATGAAACAAGGGGACTGCTAGTCCACCCCTTGTACCATTCAATCCTCTTCTTTAAATAACTTCTGCAGCAGCTTCTCCAGGATTCTGGTGGCCCTCTTGACGAGAAAACATGAAAATAATGTTTGTAGGGCCAACTGGAGCTCTCTTTGCCTACCAAACTTTCTAGTCCCACTGACGTTGGCTTCATGATGCTCATTCTTTCCTCTCCCATCAATTCCAGATTCTTCTTCCACTCAGCTAGTGCTCTACAGGTCCAGGCGTCTTACCTGTTACCTGTGGTGTCACACAGATGTTCATTCACTCATTCCTGATGTGTATGAGCTTTTGGTCATGATGTCATTAGCAGATTGTGACTACTGCATTCATTTTGGTTTTTTT
>NW_007726753.1:450854-456959 GCF_000696425.1 Galeopterus variegatus
GTGGGGGGCACAGGGTACAAAAGTAATTTCTGGTAATGGGTATGCCCCCAGTATGAATTTGTCCGTCACGTCATGGGCAGGAGGGGTGACAATTATCTTTGTATCCCATGAATATTCTTAATAAATTAAAAGAAAAAACTGACTAAGTGTGTGTTAAAAAAAATAAAAATAAAAACCAATTCCCCTCCCCCCAAAAAACCCCACTGAAATGGATTACCTTAATGCCAAATATATTCCTCCTGTTCTCTTTTTGTAAGAGAAGCCTCGGATAATGATCTATTCTCATCGCTAGAAGAGTGACTTCTCTTTTCATGCACTATTCCCATAGTTGAAAGAGCCTAAAAGAGCCATGCAGCAGCTGTAACTTAAGTTTAGATACGAATTTTTCTGTGTCCCCTAGTGGAAGTATTCCTCCTTTGGGAACCAGGACCCCTAAACCCAGACAACCATTTGTGGGACTGGGAAGCACAAATTTCCCAAGCAAATCATCGGAATGATGACAAATGGGACAATTCTTCTTTCACATCTTGGTTCTGGGACGTATATGTTGTCTGTTTGGGCACAGCACCATATATAATTTAGAGTATACTTCAAATGCAGAATAATGGTTCCCAATCCTGATAAGGCATTGTCTCCTGCACCTTTTCTGTGCCTTCGACAGGCTGTTTTGCCATGCTACCAGGCCAGCAGCTACAGGCAGTGCGGTCTGTTGGAACAGTATGTGGAATCCTGTGTTGGTGGATAAAATATTGCACCACCTCTGAAATTGTGATGTTGGTTGGAGCTCTGAAGGCAGCAAAGGCAAACTAAGGGTAGGAAAAGCAACCTGATACCCAGAATATGTATCTTTTTTCAATCAATAGAATGAATCGTTGCTATTTCCAGAGTGGAAGAGACCCTGTGTAATCAACTTGCTGTCAAATAGGGTTGGTCTCCTGAAAAGATGGTTCATTTTGGAGACTTTGCTTTGGTCTCTGTTGCTAACAGTTTGAAAAGTTTCCAGGAACTACCGCTAGACCAGCTTTTAGTGAATAAGGGCTCATCTTTACATTCATAGCCTCTATCCCTGCTCTGATAGATATTTCTTTCGTATGCCCATTGTGCTAGCACTAGGGTGTCCAATGACAGATGATGGCAGGTGTAGTCACCAAGAAGTTCAGTTATTATATTTACTTGGTTGATTCTGTTTTATAGTAAATGCCGTCTGGTGGCATTAACTCGTGATATAAAGACCTTCATATTTTGTGATCACTCCCATGGATACATCCAAATGCCTCAACTCCACACCCCTTTTCCTTGATCTTCCATTTTTTCTCCTTCCAGACCCCCTGACAAACTCAAGAAAACAAAGGAGGAAGGAGTACTTCCAACTCTTTGTATAAAAACAGACAAAAACATCATAAGAAAAGAAAATTATATCCCAGTATTTCTCATGAATATAGATACAGGCAAGTCCATTAATCCTTAAGTATAATAGATGGTTCCAGAGGAAGAGTGTGCCCTCTATAAGAAAACTGAGTCAAAAGCCTGCATACGTGTTTATAATACTGTGAGTTAAATTAATATTAAAATCATACAAATCTAAAGAAAAAAATGCACCACAACTACCTCATCTTTTACCCTCACTCATTTTTTTATGTTTTGTTGATTTTCTAAATAATTTTATAAAGAATCTGCTGTTTATGGAAAAGTGAAATAATTGCTCCTCTTCATTAAAAGGAATGTGCAGTATAGTCTATTAAACACAAAAGGAAATCAGCTCTTATTGCCGGTGACCTACCTTGGGAAGAGAAGGACTTCAAGTTGGAAGACTTCAGCTCAAATTTCAGCTTTTTTGAATGGAGTTTTGGAAATTTTAAGCTAGTTACCTATTTATGGATGTCTAACTCCAGGTAAATTGTCCACATTTATATCTATCTTATTCAATTGTCACATAATATTTGTGATTTCTCCTTAGAAACACACATTCACAAAAACATCTATGGTATTTTGAAAGAGTACAAATCAATAGAAAGTTGGTTTTTACCATATCATAGAATGATCTTTGGCATCATTTAAATTCTAAAATAGCTTTGGGACACTGTCACTCAACACCTGCCTATCTGAGCAGCTATCAGAAGGATGGCCTCCAGGGTAATTGTTAAAATTGCATTTTTTGATTTATAGACTTTTTAAAATGGGTATATTGTGGCTGTGGCTTTTAGAAACAGACAAGAAGGGAACCCAAACTAGAATTCTTGATTGGCTGAGTTTTGCAATGAATCCTAAAGAATGTGCTTTTGTTCATTCATTCTGGGCTAGCATAGCCAGATGTCTAAACTCTGCATCCATATTTCCTTCATGATCCTACATCCTTTACTTTAATTATATATGTTCATTTCTCATAGCTAAACCTCCATATAGATGTAGGAAAGAACAAACCAGAATTTTCCAGTCAAAATGTTTTGTTTGTTTGTTTGTTTGTTTTTAATATAATTCTCATTTATTTTCCAAATAAAACTTAATCTGGCATGTTTCTGAAATCACAGTTGCCTGTGCATCTGCCTATCTTTCCTACTTGCTTCTAGCATCAAATTTGCAAATAAGATCGCTTGGGCGCCAGAACAAATTCTAACACTTGGTTTTATGTGACTTTGACTTTTCTCCTGGTTTCTCTGAGTTTTATGCTTCTCTGGAATTTACACTTTCCGGGCCAGCCACCAGGCTGAGAGAAAATAAATATTTTTTGGTAAGATCAAAATTTGGTATTCTAGCCAGATATCACTGCCCAGTCCTCTTAACAAATGCTCCTGGTCTCACAGAGAGATGCTCCAGGAAAAATATGCTTTATGACAAAATTCTTAACTGTTTTGTTCTAATTTTCTGTGTATACATTTTTTATATCAATGTATGCTTATTTAATGTTTTCATCTCTTTTGTATACTTACACATTCTGGTAATTATTATTATTACCAGAATTATCTATATTACCATAATTAATTATCTTTATTAAAATCAGTGGATACTCTTATAATTTAATTTCCAGTATATCTTTTGTTTTGTCCTATGTCTGTTCTTATTTGCTTTTCTCAACCCATTTCTTTACGTTGCTGAGTACACTATCATTTTCTTTATTTTTCCTGAAGCTTATACTCTCTTGCCATTTTGTGAATAAATTCATTTCAGCTCACTGTTTGCCTTTCTTGAGAAATCACTATTGATTAATCCTTGCTTCTTGGTTTTAACAAATGTATTTTTGGAATAAGTTTAGTATATAAGAAAGATGTCATTGTCCTCAGATTTATGAAGGTATGAATTACATATATTTATAAACATATGAGACATGTGAGATTACAAAGAACTAAATGTAAGTAAACCTCATATAAAAGTCAAAGAAGTTGTATTTATTAGAAATAAATTTCTTTGGCTTAAAAAAATCTTCTAAAATATACCAACACATTTTTCTCAAATTATTACAATTGATTGTGCAATGATATCTTGCGTGTCCACGTATGTGTATATACACACATGTACAGTGAATCAAGATATCTTAAAAGAAATGGATATAATTTTTATTGTATTATCCGTTGCATACTTTTTATATTAAATCAACTCAGGCATCAATTTATATACTTGATTACAAGAGCTCTTAGTTAACATCTTTTTGGTTGCAAGTAACAAAAACTCAAACTAGCATACCAAAGAAAGAAAGAAAGCATGTATGTGTTTATATCTGTACATTTCTTCATGTATATAAAGAAAAAATACAGATTCTAAAGCAGTGGTTGTGTCTTTCTATTGATTTTTCTCCCCCCTCCCCATATGCTTTCTGTTACAACTTCTCTTTCTATATTTGCTTCATTTGGCTCTCTTTCTATAAACCTAGCTTTCTCTTTTCCTTGTCCTCTGCTGAACTTGGATGCTTTGTAGCTGCTGAATTCGTATGTCTCCTACCAAAGTCACTCTTTACAGAGATTTCCCAAATTTACACATAACCATGAATAGCTCTCCTTGAGAACGATTCTCTGATTGCTAGGTAAGTTATCGGAAGGTGATCAGCATACCATTTTAACCATGATGTATTGATATTATGTTGATTGATATTATAGGTGTGAATCTTTAACATTTAGTATGAATAGGAGGGTGGAGTTATTGTCTGTCTAGAGGCAGTTATTGAGAATACAGCTATGCTGAGTTAGCCTCAGGAAAAAGCATTGCATTTGTTTTCTGTGACAGCTAATGCAACAGAAACACTTGCTCTTGCCATACTGTTACTGTTGCATGTGCTCAGAAGTGTTTTCTCTCTCCTAACTGGAAGATTGAAAATAGTTCCCCATGAGACACACATGCTTCTGAGAAAGACTCTAACACTTTCTCCTCCAGTAGTCTGCATCAGCTATTGAGAGATGAGTCAATTCTGGGGCTTTCTTCTGGCTGAGTCCACTCTACCCCCTTAATATCCAAAGTATGAAGTCTGAGTATAGACTTTTGGACATCACTGAAATATTTTGCTTAGACTATGTGTTCATACCTGATTTGATTAGCAATGGCCAGAGGGGCAACCTCACTTGCTGCAGACAAAAACCCTCTCTACATCTGTGCTTCTCAGTACAGGAGAAATCACTTCTCAGAAAAGGGGGCACAGATTAAGAAGACAACCAAAGAAGTGTGTCTATACACACACAAACAAATCTCATACTAAATAATAATTATTTCATATAGAAAATAAACTCCTGGCAGAAGTGTTAAGATGTTAAGTTGACAGCATATAAAATGTTGGAAACAAATGACAATTGACCTCTGTTAAACTTGACCTTTCTCCAAGAAGCTCCAAGTAGTTGGCCCAGAAAGATGTAATTTTCCAGAATCTTTTAATACACTAAATTTAATAATTTAATCACACTAAACTCATACCAAAACACCAAGTATTTTCAGATTGAAGGTTTTACCTTTCAGTCACAGGTATTTATTCAATGTACAAGGGTACTTCAAAAATTTTGTGGGGAAGCAGAATTGAAAAATAAAACAAATCTTCCTGTGAACTTTTTGAAATACCCTTGTATATTTATGAGCATCCACTAATTTCTAGGTGCTTTCCTGGGGAGGAGAGGATGTGGCAATAAAAATATAAGGGTAAAATATCATGTTTCCACATCCAAAGGGGAAAGATTAAGATGCTGGTTACCATCACATACTGGCAGGAATTTGGGGAGATAAGTACTCTCTTGAACTGCAGGGAAAAGTGTACATTTTAGCAATCAAATTGGTAAGCAATCTGGCAAAATTTAATGTAAATCAGTATGAATAAACCCTGAAGCCCACTGTCCTGACTCAAAGACACAAATCTTTAAAGGCAAATGGACAAATATGTTCACCATGGCACTGCTTATATAGTGAGAACTTGGAGGTGAACTATTAGTAGGTAAATCTGGTGGATTCTGAATGGAATACCATGCAGTAGTTAGAGATACCAGATATGCATATGGTGATAATCCTAAAAAGTATAGTACTAAGTGGATATACTTTTATGCATATTAAAAGCTATATACATATAAAATACCCAAAATATTATATATGGATATGTATATATGTACACACATATACACATATACACATGTATACATGTGTGTATACACACAGAGACACACATATAATATTTGAGCAGTAGTCTTTTAGGAGAAAGTAGGACTAAGGATTAGGAACAAAGTAGGAACCCAAAGCAAACTAAAACAAAACAAAGGAGATTCCTCGTTCAGACCAGAAAAACCACAAGCATAGTTCCCCTGAGCCCTGAACTCTACCTTCCCTCCACCTCCACACACACATACACCCTAAAGAAATTTTTTAAGTGAGAAAAATGGCATTATTATGACCTTCTTGAAATTCTTATTGTAGCTTAGTAAGTTTATGAAGTGTAGAAATTGGAATAATCATGTTACACTGCCAATACAATGGTTGCCCATTCTGTCTGGACCACTCCTGAAATATGTTAGTAGAAAATCCAAAACAAGAATTAGGTATATCAGCTATTTGGCATTTTTACCTTCTTTTTTTTTTTTTTTTTTTTTTTTTTTTTTTTAAAGTTCTCTTCAGCATTCCCCCTGTGCTCCTTTTTTTTTTTCCTTC